>NC_135502.1:64253466-64488406 GCF_052857255.1 Amblyomma americanum
CACATGTCTGGCTAAAGTGCTTAGGCCTTTGACGCTAAGTAAAAAAAAAAAAACTAGAACATATGAAAAAGTTTGCTTTGTGTACTTTTCCTTCAAGCGTGTCTGTATAAGGACGTACGTTGTCTCGTCTGCACGCCTATGTGGTTGCCATAATGTAAACTTGTGCAAATACGCCAGCGGTGTCATCTGTTTTTCTTCGCTAGAGAAAATTTAGCTACCCACTCTACAAACAGCTTTTTTCTGCTAGAAGATATTATTTGGGGCTACTTGGTTCGCCTTTCTTTCAAAGCAGAAAAATGCACCTCCAAAAAACCAAGCGCAAAACAGACAGTCCAAGAGGAACTGGGTGCGCGATCCAGTGTTTTTTCTGCGTTTGTCCTCAACCTGCTCTAGTTCAACGCTTTCTACAGTTTCATATTTATAGTCGTACCACATTTCAGCATGAAATTTCCGATTTGTCATGCAACTAACTTTGTCGATATAGGTGCTGCATATTACCTCAGCGCTCTCTATTTTTCCATGTGTGAATTTTTATGCGAACACGATAAATGCACAACTTGCTCAAAAACACTTTTCCCTCATGGCTGAACCGCTTTTGTACGTAAAACCCCTTAACCCAAAGAAAAAACACTTTATCACAGTTTAATAAAGTGACCATGCTTTCTATTCTGTAAACAAATATAGTGAACAGGTGTCGCTATTTCATGCGCGATATTGGAGTTGCCCTGCTGCTTATTACAGCAATACGGTAAAACAAATAAAAATGATTAGGCACAGCTGAAACGATGAAGATACATTTTGTTTTTGTTTTTTTTGGTGAAGGGAAGATAAAAATTGCTTTCGAACATGCACGACTTGTTTCACACCAAAAGAAACGAAGATAAGGTCGGTAATAGGAGACTCACCTGAGCATGTACAATATCTTTCCATTCGGATTAACACGCACCAAAACGTTCGGCACAGTGACGTACTGGAACTCGGCATGTTTAGCATTGGCAAAGAAAACTTCTGGCTTCCATATTCTTTGTACAAGTTTGGGATCATTGAGATCCAGCGGTCTGGACACGTTTGGGCTTGTCAAGCGGTCATCTTGCCAAGTCTGTCGAAGATAAAGGTCCACTTCGTAATCCTAGGAAGAAGAAATAAATTCATTAGCATGAATTCTCTTTAATTTTGTTTTGAATACGTGATTTAAGAACTGGCATTTTTTAGTTTTTCCAGTGATGATAATATTTTTCAATTTGCAATCGTTCGTAGTGATACCACTTGTACGACAACATGCGCATTACCCGTCGTCATGGAATACCATGACTTTGCTTCATTACTATATGTCCCATTGAAAAGCACTGATCTTTGTGTCCCCCTAATTTTCGGTAAACACTTCTTAGAATTAGGGTCATAAAAAAGAATCGCTGTATTTACCGAGACAAGCATATACTTAAGTTTTGCTATTTTTAAGCAGCTGAGCCGGCAGTTGAAAATCTTCTCCCTGGGAATCTTAATGTACACATTTTGTTCATGTAGAATTATTTAAAACATTTACGCTACTCCTTTTACTGGCGGCAAATAAGTTAACTTTTCAAGTTGCACAAATTTCTTAAGCTTTACAAGATATTTATCACACACTAGTCTTATGGTTTGGGACGTTAAAGCCATGCGGCTTTAAGGGGACGCGTTTTTTAAACCAAGCTAAACAAAGCGATCCAAATATCTCTTGCAGATGTTATTTATTTATTTAAATACCTCATGGGCTCCGGCTGGAGTATTTTGTTAGGGGGTTACATAACCTGGGCGCGAAACATGCAAATAGAAGATGCTTATTTTAACACCGTTATACAATAGTAAACAACAAACCAGCAAATAGAACTAAATTGAAAAACACACTTCAGAACAAACTTAAGAAAAAAACATTTCATAAAAAAATGCTACTTATTTTTGTTTCAAAATAACATATTCTGAGATGAGAACAATGTTGTCAGGTACGCCGTTAGCTGCACTTATCTGTATTCTGAACATGAGGCTAACGAAAGTAGCCACTATGGCTCACTGGTCACAAACTACATCGGCAACTCCATGAAACCAAACCAGCCTTTTAGTGTTACACTTCTTCCTCTCACACTAGACATTTATACCTTACTTTTCACGCTACCAAGAATGCTCGTTTTGAAATAAATGTTTTTGTTACGTAAATGTAGGGCACTTACAATGGTAACAAAAACAAGTTGTTTGCTCTTGTTAATTGTTTTGTACCATAAAAATATATCAGGTGGTTTTATTACACAGCCTGTTGCTCTAGGGTATGAAGCAAAGCATATAAAACTCACCTACAAGCATCTTCAGGCATAGGCCTTAGGTCTAGAACATTCACTTGTATGATGGGGGAAAAATTTTTGCTTCAATAAAAAAAAATTCCATAAGCATAAACGCCAATGATGGCAGCCGAACTTGACCTGGTTCTTTAGATATTACCGACAGACTACTCCGCCTCATTAAAAACAACGCGAAGCTTCAGGATGATGTTGGTAAGAGCGCCGGGCGACGGTACGCGTTGCAAAGATGCTGAAGAAAACGAGAATTTATGAAGCCCACTTGTCACAACAAGTTTGTTGAAGCGATCCCAATCGCAGTAAGCGGAGACGTCGGGTACTTTAAGCGGCCTCCCAATGCAAACTAAGGGCTTAACATTAGAATGCTGGCCTAAGTGACTACATTACCGATGCTGAAGGACTGACAAAGAAAATGAGAAATAGGCCGCATTCAATGAAAGATTCCATTGAACATTCATGCCGAGCAGTGCCCAGAGTTTGCTATTTTTTCAAACGATTTTAGTAAATTCGCCTCAGTTACGCTTCTTGTAGTTGGTGGTAACGGTTTTATTCGAGAAAAACTATAAATACTAGAAAAAAGAACTTACCATTGTAGCAGGATTTATGGAGCCGAAACTGCGTATGTAAATTTCGCAGGCCACTTTTGTCGGCGTCCCTGCAATTGCGAAGCACACTTCGTAAGCGCATATTCTGTAAGGACAAAGCTCCAAGCCCCCCCTCCCAACCTCTCACACACCCACATATACAAAAAAAGAGAAATAGAAATAATCGAAGCGCTGGGCTGCTATGTCTTCCTTCGTCCCTAAGTACGTCTATTAAGCAATATTTTTATTGCTTTGAAGAAAACTGAATCTCTCAATAGCATTCCTCTCGTTTAGCTTAGAGATTCTCGCGAGAAAACTGCAAAGCGCCCGATTTGAGGATGCTCTCACAACGGGCGTTATCCAAGAAAATAGAAAACAAAGCACAGGAAAAAAAAAACAGGTCGCAAAAAGGTGCACATCGTCTGAAAAGAGTACTTATATTTGCCTGCCATCCACAGTGTTCATTCCTTCAGCGCCTCTTTCTGCCTGTCTATCTATCCTCATTGCCTTCCTGTAGTGTTGCCAAGGCTCAGTCTCCGCACGCCTACTGACGGCAACTTTTACTGCACGTTCGCAGTGCTTACACCCTAGTGTGTGCTACCCCCTCTCTCGGTTCTACCCTCTTTAGTCAAAGCATGGTGTGGCGCCTGCCTTTGCGTCCTCTCGGGTTTATTTCCGTCTGTCGCGGAGTACACCCTCCGGAGCGGTAATTCTATTTATCCGCCGAGCCAGTCGGGACTGCCGTCTTTTTGCCGCTCTATTCGTACACAGCAAGGAGCGCCACTGCTCCTTTTCCCTCGAAGTTTTCTCCAGCGCTACTCTTTTCCAGAGCTCAAGCGTTTGTAGAAAAATAAACAATTCCTTATCACGTAAAGCCCTGTGCACATTGTCAACAATCTTGTGCTTGAATAATCTCAAAGAAGAGGAAAAATTTGGTGGCGTCTAATCTCACTTAAGCAGAGGAACGTCTCCTTTGTCGGCGAAAGTGGTGTCATAAAGAGACAACCTTGAAAATGCTGTTTTTCAGCCTTACTGGTTAGAACAATCGTCAACTGTAAAATATGCAATAAAAATAAAAATTTCGCAACAATGTCCGCGGTATACATCCTTTGGGTCCGACCTGTTTTATATACATGCTTAAGTGACACTGCTAATTACCGCCTTGATTTTATCTTTATAGTCGAGTGAGGTGAAGCTAATGCAAAATGAAAAAATGCATTTAAATTGCAGAAGGAAACACAATTATCAACCTGCTGCAAAGTCTTTTTCCTGCACAAATACCGGAGTTAAAACCATAATTTCCAGGTGATATGATAAATGTACAACCTATTCTTATTTTTTACCTAGTTCCATGCTCCGCAATGAGACTTCTTACCGATGTCGTTCCGTTAAGCTATCTTTATTTTATGCAGGGCTTCCAAGATTCATTGCATTTAAAATCACGTCAAAGATTTCTTTGCACAG
Source organism: Amblyomma americanum (assembly GCF_052857255.1). Lineage (NCBI taxonomy): Eukaryota > Metazoa > Arthropoda > Arachnida > Ixodida > Ixodidae > Amblyomma > Amblyomma americanum. The sequence goes on from NC_135502.1 coordinate 64,257,842, forward strand.
AAGAGAGTTAGCGCGCGCCAGTTTTCACAAAGTAAGACTGAAACAACGAAGAAGTCTCCAACGTGCAGCTTGATGTTCCCTTGAGAACAGAAGGGCCTTCTACGCATTGTGCTAAATACGAATACGATCTACTCCTTAACAGCGCAGACATTTTGGTTGGTCGCAGTAAGCTTTGAGTTAGGAGCTTTGAGTTAAATAGAAATACTCAGCTTTTTGTTGTTAATATAATTTCTAAACTGAAAAGTGTGAAGTAGTAACACCTGAAGCACAGTGCAACTCGAACCTGTAGCTGGGCGGTTATGTTATTCTAATTGTGAGCACCGTCAGTACGCGCTTTAGTTTTTAGATTATCAAGACAGATTTTGAATGCAGGCGGAATTTCAAAGAAAACAGCGCTTATACGATGAGGCTGCGAGCGCATGTGAAAACCTCAGAAGGACTAAAGCAAACAGTACACTAGCAAAGTAATGCATCTTGAAGCCACGACATGTGAAAGGAAACTAAATTTTAGCCTTTCACACTAAAACTGGGAATGCACGTCACGTATATTCTCACTATATCCTTGCGTTTTTTCAAGGCATTAGATGGAGCTCAATAAGCCGCCGCAATTTTCCTTCTTCTGTCGTACACATATATCTGTTGCTATCAAAACGAGGTATAAGAGAATGGAGAAGTCAGCCAAAGAGACGTACCCAAATGGGTTGTAGGAAGCGCTCGTCTGTCGTATGTTCTTAATAGATCGTCTAGCTTCTCCAGGTCGTCCAACGCTCCGTTTGATCGCCTAAAGAAGATGACATGTGATGATCATATAGAATAAATAATAGTCGCCCTCCAAAGAGAAGTCGGAAAGAAGGCAATTTCTTCATTATCATTGTCACGGTAATCTTGCTCGTTCTGTGTAATTTCAGAGACTGAAAACATCGTTCCCAACAGACGTCACTCATATGTTTTTTTTCCTGGCTAGAACAGTTCCATTGTGTCATTTGGCCTTCAATGTATCTTAAAAGTAAGCTAAGCTGAAGATATATCGTAGAACAGAGAAACATAAGCTGTAGTGACAGGCAGAGCGCCGGGGATGAAAATGAGATCACTTTCGGCTCAAGTGCGGTTCCTGATATTCCGCTCCCTTTACGGCTTCCTGTCATGACTGCCCAGCGCCAGCAGCATACGAGACAGTACAATCTCCGTAGCCCGGGCCATAACAGAGTGGCATGTTCACCCAGAAACCTTCGCCTAACTTATTTCGAGGGCGAAGCGTGGCTTCTGAGTTCAGCAAAAAAAGTTATTTGAGGAAACATGAACTTTCTTCGGTTTGTCGTGAGACTTGTTTACTAACATGCAAGGGGGACCTTTTTTTTGTGGTTGAGGTGTGCTCGAAATACAGAACATAATGGTGGAATAAAAGCACATGGCAGGAAAAAGATCAGTACTGAGTGCTACACTAGCACGTTTATCCAAAAAAGTAGCTTAACTTCGAGCATAACTAGTACCTACAATTTGCCATTGTTGCTATTTGCGGTTCGCTCGCCTAACTTCAAAATGACGTAACGTGTTGCGTTTAGCGGAAACAAGGCCTCTTCAAAAAATGAACAATGGCTTCTAAGGAGGCTGCTTTTATATATGTTCCGCAGAAGAACTCTCCTGTTGTGCGAACAGGCTGCAAAGCGTTACGCACTGAGTATAAGCGAAAATGTTGTTTGTAGGCGGTCTACCTGTACAGGTTTCGTTTAAGGAAACTAAATGGTAGTTCGATGAATACCATCTTGTAATGCACAAATTAAATTTATTTTGTACTAGCATGCTCTGACCGATTTTTATCGAATGAATATTTCGCATTGCACGGGGGCTGTAGTATCGCGCGAGTGACCCTAGACACTTGTTTTAATAAATTCAGGCCCAGGCAAAGAGAACCACTTACACAGACTGAAAAAGCAAACGAACCATCCGAGCACACTCACCTCTCCTGCGCGAGCGTCGACTCAATGAGCGATAGCGTGACGTATGCGCGCCAGGCGCTCAGCACTGACAGCAGCGTGCGCATCGTCCTGGCCCCGTCAGAGCTCCAACGCCGCGTCTGGAGCTCCAGCCACGGTCGACCGGGCCTACCCTGCCAGCCGTGCTCCGGCTCGGGTCTCGACTGGGGCGCAGGCGCGCGCGCTTCAAACCCCGACGGGCGAGGAGGTTGCAAGAAGAGAGAGAGGGTCGGGCCGCACCCCCCCCCCCCTTTTTTTTTTCTCTGCCGTCGCTCTCAGCAATCGCGCGCGCGAAGCGGCAACCCGGCGCGTACGAATGCGGTCGGCCAAAAGCGGCGTCTGCCGCTCTCGAAGCGTCGGTGCGCCTCACACTTCGCGGTGATTTCCGACTCGCTTTGAAAGCCGGAGACTCGGCCGCACCAGTGGGCTGGGGAAGAAAAAAAAAGCGACATCTATAAATTGAAATCGAGGAGCTGGAAGAGTGATTGAGTCGTAGGAGAGGAACTAGAGATTAAGGAGGCGCGATGCAGTCTGGCTCCGGAAGTGAAAGCTGACCGCGTGTTCTCCCGTCGAATTAGGCACGTACGCAGCACGCATTCAGGGCCGTTTTGTCCCAGACGAATAAGTTAACGCAGCCTAAGCTGGGACCCTCAGCGCCGTTGGATTCCGAGATTTTTCCTCATTAGTTTTTGAGCAGCGCTGTACTACAGGAAGACTCCACACAATCCTTGCACGGTTATTTTTATTTATATCTTTTGATTTGGAAAAAAAGTTTCGTACCCATGTTCATGCTTTATGGCGAAAGCAATATCAAGTGAAGCTTCGTCGTGTTTGTGTGTTCCCTTCCTTTCTTAAGTCACCTGAGTTCAGTTTACATCTTTTTTAACCTTCCATGAAAATGGGCAGCTGAGGCCAAAATTCGCTACTAATCTTCCAAAGAAAAATTCTTCTTCATTAAGGCATATTAAACAGAAATACGTAGATTGACTTCCGTAGCTTCACAACAACTCGATAGTGCTATGCAATACAGGCTGACGCCGTAATAAAATATGTATCACAATTGAGGACCACAAAAAACACCGAGCTCGAATCTTTCTAACAGCGAGAAAAAAGAGGCTAAAGTGCTTTAAATCTGATGCAATAACCTTGAAAAATTCAATTGACGACAAAGAACGAGCTTTCTCCTTTTCATATGTCATTGAAAAGCGGGCGCAGGACGTCGTGCCAAGCTAGCGATTTCGTGAAACATTAATAACGCTTGTCATCCGCAAATAATCAAAATAAATGGCCATGCCATCTTTTTGTACCAATTGTCTTTATAAGGGAGTTGGAGCGGAAGTATCTTCTGAGACCCTGTATTATAGTTTATTTCATAAAATTTTTCTCACACTGGGGTTAAAGCATAATGGATGCATTTGAGTCTTCAGTGAGCCAGAGTAAGTCATGTTTTGCTGCTTTTTGAACTCTGTACTATTGTTAGCCACTGTAGGTACTGATAGGCTCGTGATGGATTCCTTCCGGAGCGTAAAATTGTCAAATTAGTCAATAAACAGAAACTGGTTTTAGAAAAAAAATGGGAATCGGTTTTTCAAGAAATTAGTTTTTCTTTCACTAGAAGCGACAATTTAATTTGATACAAGCGCGAGAGAGCATGTGCAAAGCCATTGCGCTGGTTACAATAGAAGATGACGAGCACATGACTGTATAAGCCGAGGTAATTATATAAAAAGGGCCTGCGACAATTTATTGACCATGGCTAGAGCGCACTCGACGATGGACAGCTTGCGGCGCTCGAGCGAGCCCCCTTTATTTAGAAGCGCTTGGAAGAGGAGGAAGAGTGAAGGGTAAGAGGGAACGAAAAAAATGTGGTGGTCTCCTGTTTTTCTTTTGCTTTGATTAAAAAAATGCTTGCGGAATAGATTGTTTTTCTTTTGTCTTCGTAATGTACTGACCAAAGTGTCTCTGGGCAACTTCGCACGAAACGTTTGGCTGCGAAAAACCGGCTCCAATCAGTTCCCTTTAGTGAGCAGCTGTCATCTTTTCAGGGCCGAAACGAGCTGAAGCCCGTTTCTTTTGCCGACATTTTTGTCGACAAACTACTTATCGCTTTGAGACTGATTCCTATAGAAAAGGATACGAACAAGAGACGCAAGTGTTTCATCAGGAAAAAAAATCTGTCGACATGGTCCCTTTCACAGCGCACACCGGAACTCAGCCGTGGGGCAAGGTTAGCGGGTTTCGGAGATATGCTGGGGTTAGGGGGCTGAGACTGTACGCGACCTAGAAACGGACACCGTAGATTAAACCAGCGCAAACATTTAAACCGCCAAGAATTTTTTTAACATGCAATGACATGACATAGAATCAAGCATTTTCCCATTATGGTTCCACTGAAATCCTGCCCTCACGGCTGGATGCTCTGATGTCGTGCTCAAAAGCCTGGAGCTTTGACCACTGAGGAAACGCGCTGGAAGCTGTCGCAAAAATATTTGGTCCCAGTGCGAAAATTGGAACCACACAGTTTTTTTTTCAAGAAATGCAGGTTTCCTCTGCATGCATTTTACAAATCGTCATCATCACCATAAGCCTGACTACACCTAATGCCAACAAAGGCCTCTCTTATACCTCTCCACTGTGGGGACCTGCCCTGCAGCCCCCTGAGTTTGCTTTCCCGCGAGGCACCGTGCAGCGGCAGTCTCACCTCGAGGCTGAGCGCATTCCCTTGTCAGTTACATTAACTGGTAAGAGAGGGTGCCAGCATCGCTGCGCGCGAGACTGCCAAAGCCCGCGCGCGGGAGAGGGCGCTTCGGCTGGGATCGTCGGCCCGAGCCGACGTGTCGCTCGCGGCTCCGCTCTTCGCCGGCGGGGCGAAGAAGCGACGGGGAGACAGGCTCCCGTACTCGTCCCGTCCGGCCTGCGGAGTTTATATCCCTTGCCCTAGCGCGGGCGAACATTCGCTTGGAACCTTGCTGGTGAGTCGGACGACCTCGATTCATTAGCGTACCTTGTTGCTAGCTGGCGTTATTGTTGCTGTAGCAATAAATGCCTGCTTGTGTCAGCCAATGTGTCGTTCCTTTGTTCCCTCAGAGCAAGGCCCACCGTGGTTGGCGTGCGCTCGGTAGCGTACGCGATCACGGGGTGGGGTTCGGGCGGTTTTGAACCATGTCAGCCGCGATTGAGTGGGGAGAACGTACTTATCTCAACATTCAAACCCCACACCACATAACCGTGTCCCTGACAGCTGCAGCCCCCTTATCGCCGCAAACTCTGATTTCATCCACTCACCAAAATTTCTGCGGCGCCGTGCTACCTTCGCTTTTATTTTCCTGGAATTCAGTCTCTTACCTTTGGCGACCATCGGTGATCTTTCCTCCTCATTACAAACCTTGCCCAAACCTATTTGTCATTCCTGATTTCGACTACGATGTCACTGACTCGTGTTTGCTCAGCCCTCTTCCTGTCTCTATCACTATATATATAATACCTTATACCTATATAACTTATACCTATAATATTACACATTAGAAAGAGCAAAATAAATACATGCACTTAAAGAGATTTGTTGAAATAAACATTTTAACTAGCAAAACCTTGGCAACGTGCGTACCAAACGCACACACAGGAACAGGCACGGGGCGGGCTCCAATATGTGTATGTGCATGCGTATGTGCTTCGGGGTGTGTGTGTGGGTCTGTGTGGGTATATATTTCCTAAGAAGCTCCATTAAGAGAAGGAACTTTTTATTTGACGAGGCGGCCGCGGGACCGGCCTTCGACATGAAAAGCAAAGCTGCGAGCAGTGTCGTGTTTATACGCCAATGTCATCGGTATCACACCTTAATGGGGGTGAAATCTCGTATGGGCCGGAGCAACGACCAGAGAGGGGCACCGCAGAACGGCCGGGACAGATAAGATATTGCACCAATGTTTGCCATATGCCACGTGCGCCACGGGGTCACACGTAGTGATGAGCATTTTTTTTTTTCACTCGAAAAGTACAAGCAATTTTTGAAAAGGGCACGCGATGGATGTAATCTGTTGATCCATGCGCGCTGAGGGCTTATCGAGTTCACGGAATTCTGAAAAAAAAAGGTACTGTAGTTACTAATAGCCGGAAACAAGGCTTTACCATGGGCTAAGTTTAATAGCCAAATGCCAGTTATTACAAATTAGCAAACCAGCTTACTAGCCATCATGATACAAATTTTTCCAGATATCCACCAAAACTGGAATTCTAATTCTCCAGAAGCCGTCGGTACCAGCTAAAAGAGACTATATATTGAAAGTCTGGTTCACTTTCGCAGAAAGAGCCCCGTATATATTTAAAACGTTATACAGTGATATAGCATGCCCCTGGTGTTATGGTTAGTAAACAAGAAAATGGAAGAAGCTTAAGCTGCGATTTGCTTAAATTTAATTACGAGGCGTTTTCGGGGCCTAAAAGAAAAATTAAAGTCATGGTAGGAGATACGTAAACGCTTACCGTCTCAGGCACCATAGCTTTGCATAATGTAAAAGAAAATGAGGTCTGTGCGAAGCCAAATCATAAGCAGCAAATCCCTTGTCATTAGGCTGTTAGAGGCTTTATGCTAAAAAAAAATCCTACGCAGTTGTTAAAACTAAGCAAGCAAGTCTGTTCTTCATGATAAGGCACAGTTTAATGGTAACCGTTTCTTTGAAATATTAATGCACAGAAAATGAAGCAAGCGCCAATGGAAGTGCGGTAAAAGATGCAAAATCAAAATTCTCTTGAAAGAGCACTCGAACGTTGCGTACGTAGTACAAAAAAAAGGCCTTAATATATGCGGGCGTTGGAAAAAAATTATCATAAGAGAAATCGAGAATCTTTAACCAAGAGAATGACTGAAAGTTTTACGTAAAATAAAATTGCTCTAAAGATAAAGCAGCGAGAGCGCACTTTCCATGATGAACGAAGCTCTCATATCACGGAGATAATGACGCACCTATTTTTTCGAGATAACAAAAAATACAGTAAATTAAAAGTTCTAAATCATCAACACTCCCTTTCTGCGTGTTGTCCTAAACCTGAGCCTGGAGCAACGGGTGTTCTGGCCAGAGGTTCGCGTGTTATTTGAGCTAATCCAGATATTTCAGTCTATAAGATGACGGGCAATGCAGAAGTGACGTAAAAAAGAAAAAAAGATATTTTTTTATTTTTAGAAAGACCCAATAAACCAGGTCACTCAGGGGTGGTTACACATGGCAGATATACAAAGGCCGTAAAACTGTTAAATAGCAATCCGGTTCCTTACTCGAAAAGAACAGAAAGTAGAAAGGGGGCATAAATGGTTTTGATCAAGTTTTCTGCATGCTTTTTCAGAGTAAAAAAAAATTGTGCGACGGAGACTGTCAATATATAAGAAAACCAAATTAACGCTCAATGAATTTACGTGAAAAACTACGCATGCGCCACGGCTAAGCCTACATTGTCTAGAGTTAATGATGTTGCGACAGACGAAGAAACATGAATATGTACTCTTTTAAAAATTGAGAGTAGAAACCAAATGTAGCGTTCCCTTTAGACAATGCTTAAAGTAGGGCCGAGGACTGATAGGATGCACCAATTGTAGCTTGCGACAGAGATACCGTAATTCATTGGTAAAAAAAAAACAGCACGATAATATACAAGATCTGACAGCTTGAAAGAAGCGCTGCATCTCTTTGGCTCAATTATACTTCTTACCTTCGTGATAAACGTTACGGCGGCAGCTGAAAATTGCCAGAATAAGATAAGCTTCGCCTCTGAAGTTGTTGGCAAAATCATGAGTTGCACTAAACTGTTATTAGCGCCAACAAAACATAGTCCAAGCTATAAAACATAGTCCAAGCTATTAAACCATTTCTTATTTGACACCTGTTCATGGAGCATTTTCTATTGTTAGCCCCACGTAGGGGAACAAACATTCCATTGAATCGCTTTTTGTCCAATCGCCCAAACAAGACTCAGACTCTGAGGCTTCATTTTTTTTCGTCAGGTGCATCTGGATTTTTGCAGTCCGCAAGCGATGGGACAATGTACAGCTTGGTTCATGGTTTATGGGCATTCAACGTCCCAAAGCGATTCATTCCATGAGGGACGCCGTAGTGAAGGTCTCCGGAAATTTCGACCACCTGGGGTTCTTTAACTTGCACTGACATCGCATAGTACACGGGCCTCTAGAATTTCGCCTCCACCAAAATTTGATCGCCGCAGTCGGGTTCGAACCCGCGTCTTTCGGGTCAGCAACGGAGCACCATAACCACAGAGCCACCGCGGAGGTTTCGTGGGAGAATGTACAATGCAGAGGTGTGAATGGGTTGAACTCTGCCACTTTACGATGGCCGAATACCCTCGCAGCTGCAATCCCGTCTCGTAGAACCTCACAATAATTACAGGCTTGTAAAGGATACGGGTGACTGACGAGAGTGCTGGTCATGTTCATACGTAGAGCATGCTGGGATTATGGACAGGAATGTTTTTTGACAAAGCCTAGGCAAGAATATATGTGTAATCTGGTGAGGTTATTACCATCTGTACTCCAGAGAATCTAGAAGCAGTTCCCAATTACTAAGATAATAATGGCCACTAAAGAGGCATCTTCCTGTGTTTAGTCACTAAAATTTCTCCCGGTACAACCTGCGCAAAGGAAATAAAAAATGTTGTACGATAGGTTTTTTTGCTTACATACAAGAACAGAAAAATGACACAAAATATCAAGATTTTATGATTACAAGAGGTGAAATCTGAAGAAAATTTCCAGCATATCTTGAGGCACTGAGCTAATGCGTTTCGCACTCTTCAGAAAAGTAAAGATTGAGGTCAACGCATATTTTGTCAACCTTGCGGTTAACACGGCAAAACATGAAATACGAATCATCATGAAATACTCGTTTCCGCAACGGCGGTTTTATGGTTGCTCACGAGATGCACTGTGGTTAAGTGTTCTGAGTTCAAAAATTGCTGACATTGTGATTTTTCCTTTCTCTGGATAATATAAAGTGCGAATTCAGAGGTAGTGAAAGGTGTAGGTTGGGGATTGGAGGGTGTAACGTCCCGAAGCGACACATTGCTTATGAACAAGCCTTAGGGGAGTGCTCCGGATTAACTCAGACCACTCGGGGCTCTTAATTACTTGGAGCTGTGACATCGCACGGCACATGGGCGTTTTTGTTTTTTGCCTTAATCGAAAATCCACCATCGAGGACGGGATCAAATCAGCGACCTTGTTACCAGCAGCCGTAAACCAAGGACACTCAGCCACCGTGGCAGGTAGTGGGCGTGATGGTTATTTGTGGCTGTAGACTGAAGTCGTATGCGTTAGATGTGTCCAGAGTATCAGTACAACCACGGCCCTGGCTAGATAAGTATGCTTTCTATTCTGACTAGTCCATGACACTTGCAGCTTGTTTACAATCTGTTCCTTGCTATAAAACCGGTCAAAATAGCGCTCCTTGTCTACATCTGATAATTTGAGAAAATCGCTGACACAATTGCTGCTACGAAGATGGATTTTTTTAACTGCATGAGCATCTTCAGTTAATCATATATACTGATCTCTGCGAAATAAATTGTGGACAAATGCGATAAAATTTGTCAGTCGAAAAAGAAGAATAACGTATTGCATAGTTCAATAACAGCACTTTGAATTTGGTGGTTTGCTAAGTTATCGCGTATCTCCCTGTTTGCGAGGGGTATCCCCAAGAGAGAGAGAGGGTTTATTGATAGGAAAGGCAGAGAGGTTGGCCTGGAAAATAAATATCTGGCCAAAGCTTTAATATCGCACTTGTATTATGATCTTCAACGACACATTCGTCATATTTTTTTATATGAATCGAAAAAAAACGCTAAAAGAAAGAAATTACTTTTCACGAACCTTTAGCTATCCGCGTACAGAGCCCTTCTTTTTAATGAAAAGTTCTCTAAAGTATTTCAGCACAGTTCGCACTGGGTCCGCTACTTCTGTATACTCGTTATGTGCAGCACCTGCACTGCAAGCCCTATGCCCAATTTCATGGCCTTTACGCTGTCGAAAACGTGAACCTGCTATCCTGCACCGCTGCTAAAACAAATCGAAATCACCCTTTCGAACACAACCCTAAGCCTCACTTCACTGCAAAGGAAGTGCAACGGGAAAACAGCAAAACCCTTACGCAAGAAATTGCTTCCCTGCTTGAGCTCGGCGTTACGAAATTGTTCGTGCGACCGTTATCAGTTGTAGAATTTACCTTTTTGCTGTCCTTTTCGCCCCAGTCTCCGTCGAAAGGACGCATAAAATATTTCTATGAATGTGCGAAACGCCCGACGCAGAACGTTCTTTCACCCGCACAAAAGAAGGCCTTGATCCACGTGCATCATTTTCGTTTTTTTTTTTTGCAAATTCATTGTACCCAGAAAGCTCCCGGCGCACAATAAGGCTCCATAGAGGACGTTTGCCTCCAGGGAGTCTAGGTGTTCTGGAATGTGCTGGTATGAGGCCCGTAGGTGCGTTCGTTGCAATAGAGGGAGGGATATAAGTTTTTCTCTTTGCCACAAGTATTCAAGAAATTTGTGCTGGGAAGCTAAACTGTAGCAAAAAACGCGCAAAGAAGCAGATGCGTTCTCTCTTTTGGCATTTTGGGGCTACAAACGAAAAGATATGTGAGGTAAACGGAGGCTTAGCTTTTCGTGGAGAACTTTATCACTCTGATGAACAAGCTGCGGTTGCTGATAGGTTTCTCCAAAGAAAACTTCCGAATATCGAACCGCTTGCAGGCCAAACGGCACTCAGTTTGTGGGAATGTCGCTTGAAAAAAATTCCCTACACTGGAAGAAATGGAAATAACACACCCGTGCTCTATCAATATTGCCAACATGTTCAAGGCCCTAGCCTTCGGTGAGATTCGTTGAAGCTGGATAGCCAACGACGGTAATAATCTTATTGGCGATCAGCTGCCATAAAAGCGGGGTTTAAGTTTTTATGACACCTATGAATGAATACAGATGGATTCTACATGGGCGCTTCTTCCTTGTTTTGTACTAGATTAGTTTAGAGAACCCAAATGCAGTATTTAGTGCACGGAGTACATAGAGTAACCCAATATCAGTTTTTTTTTCTTGCATTACACCTGCGGACAAGTCCTGCGCTAAGAACACTGAATTTTCAATATCTCACATGTGCCGTTGTTCATAGAGCTTGAACGCAAATTATGATTCCCTATTTTTCTATAATGATGTGGAAAACATTCGCCTGCTTTCAGCATGCTCACCGGCTAAAAATATTTTGTTGAAGGCTTCTGGAACTATCATTTGCCGTCATTATTTATTCAGTTGTCGAATAGTTGATTAGTTTGCATTATACAGGGCTTTCACAGTGAGGTATTCAGAAGTTTCTTTCATAAGACCTATTAGGAGCACAGGAGTCATGTTTATGTACATAGGTTGTGCGATCGGGTGGACACGAAGTCATGAAGTGGTTTTAATGCTCAATCGCTTAAAATACTAAAATTCATTAGTAAACTTTCATTCACTGCAGTTAGTGCCCATGTTTGCGTTGGTAACTGAGAGGTGCTATACTGCTAGATGATTTCCTTAGATAATGAAGCAGGCTCGTGTTTTTTTCTGTATTGCATGGAAATCAGTCCCGCAGAGCTAGAAAATGCTTTACGTACATACTTACTATTCCGCAATGAAGGCAAAGGTTCTGATGTCTTCGTACATTGCAGTCAACCTGCACATCAAAACTGCGGGAGGCAAACACGTGTCAAGAACCGGCGGCCATTGAGGCTGCCGGTCGTGCGCCGCACACAAACCCCCGCACTAAGGCGTACAGTTGACGGAACAGAGACTTACATATACGAGGTGGTTGTGCGTGTTTGATCCATCATGCGGCTCTTCCACAGGCTAAAAATTCTAATCAACATTAACGGATCGCAAGAAATCCCGGCTTCTATCAGGACAGGCGAGAACCTTGCTACATAAGGCGATAGCCCTTATGTCCTTTTTTTACAGCGGACAATTAAAAAAGGTAATCACGGCTACCACCGCAGCCGAACATGCCTCGTGTTAAACTGCAACACACTCTCGCTCTGTGCATCGCACATCTTTGTCTTCATCAACTAATACTACTATCAAAATAATACTCGTACTTTGAGCTATGAGGTAGTAGTGACAAAGAGATGTGCGCTGCATGCATTGGCGTGAGAAACGTTGTGGTAGAAACACGACACTAGAGCAATATGCGCTGAAAACATTGCTGCAGAAACGCGGCACTGTAGCATGGGCCGCTAGCGTGCATTGGATAAAGAAGAAGCTCAAGGCGCTATAACTGGGTTCTTGGGTGAGTACATTAATTTCGATTTCAAATACGTAGTGGTGGTTTTCACCTGTAAACAAATTCGCTTTCGCACGCTTCGTGTTTAGCAATGCTAAACCACCAGCCATTTTTTCTTTTACACGAAAAACAGCAGTGCACGAGTTTTTCCAGAAGTCATTGCTGAATTAGCTTTAAACACGTTATGAATGTTGGCCGCGCTCGGTAAGCTTTGCAGGAAAAGAGACGAGAGCACTCGCGCCTCATTTTTTTTTGCCACAATCGATGCAAGCACCAGGACATGGCAGTTTTGCAGGCCGGCGAAATGATCCAGAGAAAAAGGAGAAAGAAATGAATCGGAAAAAAACGCCAATTATTGAGAGCACACAAAATTGAAGAGAACGTAAAGCGGATCTTCCCACAAACGAGCATTCCAGACAGCTCCTAACCGCAGCAACGCAGAAAGTCTGGCTTACGGACTAGTTCAGAATAAGCACGACAAAAGCAGCGTCAGCTTCACGCTAACGCGGGCGCCACAAACTTGCATGTCTCATGAGTAGGTGCTGCCTCCCAATTTCTCGTTTGTGCGCAGAGCAATATCCTTGTGTATTTCACGCTGGCGTCCGACAAGGCCCTCCTTCTTATCTTCTTTAGCGACTTCCAACGAAGAGTTTTTGGCGTTTATTAAACAAACATTTGAAAATGTGTTCTGGCGAAGAGGTTTCATGCACTCAAAAACAAAAACTGAAGCATTAATCTGCCTAATACATGACATGAGTACAGGTATGAGGCTGAGCAGGACTTTTGGAGAGGCAAACTTGCTTCAAAAGTCACCCTTGTATTCGAGGCACAAAAGTGAACAGTGAAATTTACGGCTCGGCGTACATTTGTTTAGGTTCGGGTAGCTTTTCGTTGAAATATCCGGCTATTTTCTTGAATTAAGTGTCAGTATTTTAGCAACCTGCAGTACATTTCCTTCTAATCGTGTTATTATGAGTTATTAAAGAAGATCATCGCGATAAGTTTTGTTATGTAACCTCTAACCGCATATAGTTTGAACTAAAGAAATAATGAACCACAAATTGAAGCTCACTCATTTCGAGGCTTATGTGCACTGATAAAGTTTTGAATGGGTTCAGCCAGGCAATGACTACTCAAGAAGATTAAATACCTTTAAAACGAAATCAACATGAGATCTCGATTTTTCGGCCTTCCAAATGCTTTTATAACAACGAAACAAATGAAGTTAAGTAAGTTTGTGCAAAATGAACAAGAAGCTTTAAAGTTCCTAAGTTCAGATAGGCTACGTTATGTGTTTTGAGCAATTAACTATTACCAAAGAAAAACCTTTCCAATTCAATTCGACACAACTGCAAAGTCGGTTAGGCTTATTAATTCTAATGTAGCGCTCGAAGAGACACGCTTCATGGTTTTCGGCAATATTCTTGGAGCGCGTAATTCCATCTCACCCGCTAGAGGCCTTGCAGCAGTGTTGTTCTTGTAAATGAATGACACATGCGTAATGCAATTTCTTGCCAAGCAGCATGGTGCTATAAACGGGGGCTGTGCGGGCTAAGCCCGTACAAAGCAAAACAAAAAAAGGCTAAGTTAAATTGGTCTCGGAACCTCGCCTCTATCCAATTGGCAGATCGGAATTACGTTGCACAGCATAGCACCCAGAGGACAATGTCGACAGCAAGACCACACATACGTCACGACGTCCGAAGAGAAAAAGTCTCTCTATGCCGAGAATGGCGTAAGGCTCATGCGTTTTCATTTATGTATTTTCTCTGGCGGTAAATTGCAGTGTTGGAAGGCGAGGAAAATTTTTGTGCATGAGGCTTGAAATCTCTGCTATCTTCGAACAAGTTTTCTCGCAACGGTGGTGGCATTGGTGATTCTTTCGCGTTGGGGGACCGAATTCTGGCTCGTGACAAGACAGAGCACACCTCAGACCAGCGAGGAATTCGTTCGCCAGCGCCGAGCCACTGATGCGACGGCGCCGAATGAGAGCTAATAGATGATAGGGAGGACGCCGTTCCGCTGAAGACAGCAGTCAAGAATAACGGTTCCGGTTGAGCGCACGTTGCTGACTGGCGGACTACGGCGCGCAGCATTTGGGGGAGAAACATTGCTTCCGCCAGATGATGTCGTAATAGTGGAAACATCGGTAAGCGCACATTCTCTGTTGGCTATTTTCACCGTCACTACGGCTGCTTCGGAGGATCTGATTCTTAAGTACAAACGGTTGAATTATTCGAAAAACAAGGCAGCGTCTACATCCTAGAGAAAAATTGGCATCTCGGGAATGCGTAAATACTATATCATAAAATAGAAGCAAAATTATTTCCATTCTGCCGACTATACGCAAACTAACGAGAATTGGAAAGTCACGGTATGAATAAGCACTTAATATGCCACGCAGAATAGTTCTGATTATGACAGAATAACCGTATTTCTTTATTCAAGTTGAAGACCCTCAGCGCAAAACTATAAAAGCGCTAAAAAAATGAGTGCACAGCTAGCTAGACAGTGGCACCAGCCACCCAAGCTTAACATTTAGGTCAGTAAGAGTGCCTGTGAAGGCTATTGTGTCCGTTTTTGGGGTAGTGGGCTTACTAGGTCTATCAGGATGGGACGGTAGAGTTGCTGACTCTGAAGGCATTAAAGAAGGGGTTGAGCATAGAGAGAGAATGCCCCTCACTGACACAGACGAGTATGTTTCCTCGATGGCGCCCTCTATATGCGTTCGCAAATCACTCCTTTGTCGGTCGCGGAAAGCAATGAAAGAGACCTCCGGCTAATCTCGGTCCCGTGATCGTAACAGAACAGTTCTTTATCAGGATGAAGGAGTATAGACAACCAATTTTCTAGATTTCTTTAGGTGAAAAAAGTGCGCAAGGCCTTAGAAAAGAAGTGGAGAACTTATGCTCTAGAGCTGTTAAAAAAATTTATTACAGCACTGGTTATCACTTCGAGTTTTGGTTTCATCCTCCGTGAGGTGAGATGTAAAAGACCCGTAGATATACCTGCTTTAAACTGAATGCACTTACAGACAGTAAACCATAATCTTCACCGTCGTCTGCTGAGAATCACATATCGCCAGTCAGTTCCTGTCATAGCACATTAAAGAACGTCGAAGGCGTTAGGATTTTGTTAGTGGACTCGAATTATCTCTGACCTCTCAGCGTGCAGGCAGGGAGCAAAAATAAATACTAACTTAAGTCCTCGGTTTAACAGCTGTAGAGAAAAACGCCGCTATATAAATAATCTAAAGAATGCTGTCGCTTCCTCTTGCGGTCTTTCATTTCTAAGGCCCACCGACTAATGGCTCGCAACCATTGCAAGCGATGGCCCAATTTCAGTTTTAAATGAAATGATAATGTCTCATCTAAGAACAAGTTAAGGGTGCTTCTCGCGAGTAACTGCGTCCGTTATTTGTGTTTAATTTAAATTACTCCACTATGTTTATATGTATTATTGTTATTACTCCTAATATGACTGAGTGGCTATGGCGCTGAGCGGGAGTACCAGCCGCCGCGGTGACTGAGTGGTTTTGACGCTCGGCTGCCGGCCCGAAAGACGCGGGTTCGATCCCGGTCGCAACGGTCGCAGTTCGATGCAGGCGAAATGCTGGATGCCCGCGTGCTGTATGCTGCCACTGCAAGTTGAATAACCCCAAGGGGTCGAAATCTCCGGAGCCCTTCTCTACGGCGTCTCTCATAGCCTGACTCTGTTTAGGACGGTAAACACACAAACTATAAAGCATTAACTATGAGCTATTATTCCTAACACCGAAGAAAGTTCTTTAGCCAAATAGTAACAAACTAATAAAATACGTCACTATCTGCTAATAGCGAATACTGTCTCCTTTGATTATTTATGTGCGCTTTTAGTGCTTCCTTTTGATAAGACTGCACTTCCCAAGCTTGCGTGACGATCATTGTGAAAAAAAAGAAGAAAATGAAAGCCATTTTGTAATGTAACAGCCTTAAGCGTACAATATTCCAAAGACTTTAGAGCAAGAAACAATAAGGGTTTTCTAGCAGTGCTTTTCTGTTTGGTAACAATATTAGCGCACTTAGCCACTTCCAGTTCTTGAATAAAGTTCGAGACAGGCCGGCAATGGATCTCTTTGTAAGATTAATTTCGTCTCATTTGTTTGAAGTCTCATCGCCTAGAAGTGGTGTTCATTAAAGCGTTACTATTCTATTCACAAGATTTTCAGCTCAAAGTATGCCATTGAAACAAAAAGAAACAGTGAGGACCTATAGCAACAAACTGCTGCGGAAACAGATCGACTGTTGAGCGGTCTGCCATGAGAAAATTGGACTGCGCTTCAGAAAACAAAACTAAAGAATGAATATTTCACTGGCCCTTATTTCTTGAACGAGGCGCATGCCTTTCTTGTGCTGTATTTCCGAAAACAGTAGCGAAGGACACTGAGCTCATTTTAAAGGCCTGTACTTTCCCTTATTCGTGCTTTTTATTCCAAGCTGCAATGGAAAAGAAAAAAACTGCTGTTTCAACTAAAGAGCGTTCGTTAATTAGAAGATATCTGAAAATGTGCGACATTCCAAATACTAAGCACGGTTTACAAGTCAAAGAAGTTGATAATCTGGGTGAAAAGAGAATTTTTTTAAACCTTACCTACCATCAAATTAAAACTCGTGTTATAGTACTTGTTGAATCTTGCGAAGTGGAATGAGTAATATGAGTGTTTCCAAAAAAAATGTTTGGTTGAATATTACACCACAAATTTGGCTGCGTGTCGCAATGTTCTCTTTTTCTTGCATTGCGATGCTCTCGCGTTTAAAGCTGGTTAACGTTTCACAGGTGAAAACTAGTGCCCTCTCTTTTACAGCCAAAAACTGTCATAGGGCACTCACCAGCGACGGCCTTCATCAGGAGAGCCGAAGCAATGCACCGCTAACAAACGAGCGGTTTTCTGGCCGCTCTTCGCCTTCATTGCGGAAATCGTGCCGGGTGAGGAACTCATGCGCCAGTGGTGCCGAATATTTTTAGCGGCTCGGAGCGGAGGTCATGTGGGGCGTGCAGCTCATTCGCAATGGCCGGCGCGGAACCACCAATCAGCCGCAGCCAGAAGCCAAGATCCGACGTACTCGAGGCACAGACGGTAATGGCTCGTTTGCCGTCTCAGTATCGTTGTTGGCGGTTTGTGTTGTGTTCCAAAACACATGACTAGGTCGTGTTTATGCAGTTGCGCGCAGTAGTTCACGGTGGCGTTCAGTGCGGCACCCCAGGACTGGTGGTGAATGCTTCGCCCCCCGCTAGAGACGACGGAACGTAGTGTCAGCGTAGTTAACGTTAACGCGTCATCGTTTGCGGCAACTGCGTCAAAGAAACTTGGCGTCTTTTCCTCCGCGGCGTGATAAATTACCTAAGTAGGGGTTCTGTATAAATGGGAGCCCCAGCATGGCTGGAGGTTAGAGAAAACACATGAGTATTTCGCCTTAGCCGCAGCCGTCATCGTCGCTTCGGAGCAGATGGCTGCGGCACGCGTCTGTTCCCCCTTCTGTCTCACTTATTGATTCTGTCAACAGTCTTCTTTCCATACGATGCAGTGATAGCGACTCGCTTGGTCCCACTCGATAGGACAGTGTAAATTACTTGCGCGTTCCTCGCTTCTCACGTCAGTCGGGAACAAAAGTCTCTGGACAACGTTTTCTTTAAATGAAGGCGTTAGCTCTGCTTTTAGCGGACGGCTGTATACGACACTTGGGAAGGTGAAAGTCAGAATTTTGTTCTCTCATCTTCACAAGTGTGGGGTCAGCCACCAGCCAATAGTAGAGCTGCCGGCTTTGTTTGAGGAACGCGTGGTACAGAGACTTTTGTCCCCCTCTGTACAGCCACTCATGCACGCAAGCACGTACGCACGTGAGCAGTGGGCTGAAGCAGTCGTTGTTGCTTGGACGGAAGACATTGCTGCGAAGGGGTTCTTTTCTTTTTATCCTTCTTTTTGCACCTCTTTGAATTCCTTGCTGTCTGCCCATAGAAGTAGTAACAGCCTTGTGGTTGTTGTTGTCGGCCTCTGTTCGTGTGGCCAACTCTCACGATGTGGATGATGATGATTAGGACATTTCATGACCGGAGAAAAAATCGGCGTTTGATCAGTTTAAGGAAATACTGCCCAGCTCAGACCAGAAAGTTAAGCAGGAGCTCACCGAAGAGGCTAGAGAGGTTGCAGATCCAATGGACTCCCGAAGGGGGTACCGACCGCGGTGGGTATTGGGCTAGGGTGCGTCGCGAACTCAAGCAGGGGATTTGAGGCCAGTAGACAAGCCCGTGCCCTTTACCCATCGTTCTTCGTTCGGTCTCAGCATCAACAGCTGCGCAGCAAAGAAAGCGTTTTAGCTATTGCCCAACTAAGTGCTTCAGAGCGTTCTTACCGCTTCTTCCTTACTGTTACCCACGATCTCCACAAAAGACGTTGATCATTGTGAGTTGGACAACGCGATGACGTCATGTTAGCAAATAAAGGTTTGCAGGATTATGTCCTGTTAAGATCTAATCCTAACTACTGACGAATTGTTTTGAGGAAACAGGAGCAAATCTTTTATTTTAGTATTGGTGTCTCAAAAGCTTTTGAATTGTGCTAAACGTAATTTGCTTTTGGTAGTGCGGCCGTAGCCAGACAAAATTTCACTTTGTGCAGCTGCAGTAGGACAGATGCATGCCTCGAAGGAAAAACAATGAAATAAAGCTTGCTCTTAACCATCCGTTAACTGTCTTCACTCACCAAAAAAGCAGCAGAGAATATCAATGCGCCCGTCAAAATAGCAATTCTATTTTAGTAGCCCGATGCTTAATTTGAATGCCACTAGCCAAGACCATGAAAAGACCAACCATGCTCAGAGATCAGCCTTTTTCCTGATATAGATCGGAGCTCCGCCGCCAATAGTAAATTTTTTCCGCAGATGAAAGCCTGGTTACTGTTACTCTAGGCACCGATGTTGGGTTTGGTTTATCGGGGTTTAACGTCCCAAATTGACTCAGCCTCTGAGGGACGCCGAAGTGAAAAGCTCCGAAAATTTCGACCACCAGGGGTTCTTTAACATGTACTGACATCGCACAGTACACGTTCCTCTAGAATTTCGTTTCCATCGAAATGCGACCACCGCGGCCGGAATCGAACCTGCGTCTTTCGGATGAGCAGCTGAGTGCCATAACCACTGAGACACCGCGGCGGCGTGCGCACCGATGTAAGCACAGGTACATTATTTAAACCGCAATATGCGCCCTTGCGTTCTTCGTAAGCCTGTCCTTGAGGAGTAGAAATGATTTAATGTCGTCTTTTTAGTAATAGAAAGGTTTTCGAATACTTTGATTAAAATGAGGCTCGTCGTCAAAGCTTCTTTCACCAGCAGCATAGTCTCGGCTTCTCGTGCAGCATAGTCTCGGCAGTCCTTTCGTCACAAAAATATAAACTTGTTTAAATTTTTTATTCTAATATTTTGTTGGACCGGAACTCTCAAATTTCAATGCCTCCTGCAGTCATCGGACTTGTCATGGGGGATCGATCGCCTTTTAAGGTTATTTCGAAACGCATCTTTCATGTTGAGAGGTTTGTAGCAAGAACATCGCAAGACCAATGTTTTATTCTTACATTTCATGTCGCTGTACAAGTTGGTGAAAAGTAAAAAAATGAAACTTACCTGCACTGCCAGCACTTGCTTCTCCGCATCATGTTTGCAAAGCCTTGCCCGGAACTATCCAATCTAATGGGAGACCTCGCTAATTCCACTACTACATTTCATGAGCGTGAAAGAAAGGGTTCTTGCTTTGAAAAATGGCTTTGACGTTAACTACATGACGCTCCAATTTTCGCTCCCCAGAAATAGGTGAAAAAGGGCGTTCTAGCCAGGCGTAAAATCCCAGGCGGGGCTTCTAATCGATAAATTGAGTTTTACTATAGTTTAAATACCTACGCTCCGAGTTCGAAAATGTTTATATTGGCAATGTTTGCTTTAAAACGACATATTGTGCCGTTACCAATAGCCTAACATCCAAAGATTGAATCTGCTAAGTAAATCAGATCCTCGCTATTCTTCTGCTCAGCGCAGGGTGGGTAGGGTTGTAGGAATAGATCTAAGAACCACTTCGATAAAAGAGATAAAAGTGTAGATATATGCGATGACCCCGAGGTCCTCTCCGCACAGTATCGCTGTAGGCTGCTGCTCATTTTCATTAAGCCGCCAAACAGGCGACAGAGAGAAAAGAATAAGAAAACAGTCAAACAGCTTGCGACTTTCTTGCATTGCCAGCAACACTGAGTCGCGAACGGGATACTTGCCGAGAGCGAAGATCACGCTAAGCCAAGTCGATCTATCTTCCTTGCCGGAAGCGAAACATCTACTCTGAAGCTCCGATATAGTAGGATTGCAATCACACCGTTAATAATACAGTATCCATCCAATAACGCCAGGAACCGGAAGTACCGGAAGACGGACGCTGCACGCTCTAATTGGCACAACATGACTTGCGCCCGGGCTGGGGAAAAAGAACTCAGCGTGTTCAACGAAGCGGCTTGTGCAAAGTGAAATAAATTGAATGCTTATATAAGCAGCGCCAGCAGAAACAATACAGGAAATTATGTGCTTACAGGAAAACACATTTCGATATAAAGTTCTATTTCCAACTTGCTGTCGTATAAAGGTAATGGTAGAAGATAATTCTTGCCTTCTTTGTATAACTAGATTGCCGCCGTGTTCATAGATACTACGTGATGATATAAAATATGGATCTTCTTTTAGTAATTTACTTGGTCCGCTTTACACTTTTGTGGTAAAGTTCCGGTTGGTTAGCTTTAGCTGTCGTTAACCGAAGCAGGAAATAAAATTGGTTTGCCGACTTCATAAATATTAGGCGACGACATAAGGCATATCCTCATTGGGGCTCTATTCTACCATTTCTCTTTGATCGTGTAGGTTTCGCTATAAACATGTCCTGAAAAGAGACATGCCTCTTGGGAATGAGGTAAAGATTTCTACACTATTCGAGAGACAGGAGAGGCCCAGATAATGCTTGCGTTTATTTAGGGTGGTTTCGAGGCGCTTAAAATGCTTTAGGATGCAGAGATACAAAGCAGGAGGGAAGCAGAAGCTAACCAGAAGTTGCTGGTTGGCTAACCTGCACAAAGAGAAGGAAAAGTGAGATTTAAACAGGAAAGGGCGCAAACAAGGGTGAAGTATGTACGACGAAGACAAATGTTTAAAAATACGAATACTGATTAAAATTATACAAAAACCAACGAATAAAATCGTGCCGCAGGAACGCAAGATTAATCGGCGTCTGTAGTAGTGTCTGTCAGGTGTCTAGCCTAATGCAGAAAGGTAAGAGACAACGACAAACAATATGTGCGGTGTTTCACTTAAATATGCCAAGCTTTCAAGCAAAAGATGACGTGCTCTGCAAATATTCAATTAGCGCAGGATGCTAGGCAGGCTCCTTGAGAAGCTATGCACATTTTTAAAGTGTGCTTTATTTGCAGTCAATAAATATAAACAAGATAGTTGTTATTGTCATAGTTATGTTTCATTCTAAATGTTTGGACACACACATATTAGTAAAAGGACATTGAAATTTATTTCTTTACCGTAACTTCAACTTTAATTCTTCTTTTACGCCTGAAACAAATCCCGCCAAATCTAAAAATAATCACGTGGCTGCACTTCCACGTCGTGATGTTAACACCCGTACCCCGAAGCAAGCACTCGGTAACGCCAACTTGCAGGGAATGAAGGCGCAGTCGGTCAGAGGGATAATGGTGCGACTACCGCGGGCCATTCCGCTTATCTGCAAACAATGCGGAAGCAGGAGCACGACAATGCCGCTGGGTTTTAGGACCGATTACAGGTAATTTGTAACCGTATCTCGTGATCACTCCTATACTACAGTATCAAGATTCTAGCGCTCTTCTTCTTTTTCTAGCGCTCGTGTTGTTCGCTTCTTCGTGTATCCTCGTCCCTTGCTGCGCTGCAGTCTCGCTACGAATGTGCACCAGCAAGCCCAAAAAGGCACTCTCTCAAAATGAAAGGCCCACAGTGATATCCTAGATCGAGTGGTGGCCTTGTTTATTTTGTTGCGGCTTTGTTTGACCGACGTTCCTGCGTTGTGGTGTGTTTGAAGTGGCTAATATCAGGACGCGGGTGGTCATAGCCACGTGGGAAGGCTCAAATGCTCCGGGATTACATTTAGGCAAAAGAAGTGAACAATGGTAGAGCAATTGCACCAAAACAACCTGAATGGCCATCTCGCAACATGCGTTAGAAACTTAACCTCGTAGCTCCTGAGCTGAATTTGTCAGTAAAGAGGCTACCAAACTGAACATTGTAAATCAAGGGTTGTGAAAAATATAGCAAAAAGCGACTGTCTACAACAATGCCGTAGTTGAATATTTGCATAGTGCGTTGTCTTCCTTTACAGCTTGCACAATTAGCTGAAAAAAGGGCATAACCTACCTCGTATGCTCGGTCGCGTCATTACGGCCACATGTATGCGCGTTGATGAGCCGCATGCGATTCAGCGACGCTGAATAGTGTCATGTTAGTCAAGTATTGAAACGTAGCTCTTAGTCGGGGTCTACAAAATTTCGCCGCCAATAGCCCTGTTTCTGTTTGAAAACAGCGGGCTGTCCAGTGATGTGTTCTGGTGTACTAAAACTCTCTTTTTGTGTCCTCATATTCGTCGTGCACTCCGCAAGGTGCATCTCTAGCGTGTTCTCAAGAAGCACAGGTCATCGGCTCAATATTGCAACAGGATGGTCCCATCCTGCTCCTCTGTAGGGCCGGCTTTTGCCAATACGGCTCCAATGTTGGGCCAATTACTCGTGCTGCTTGAGTTTTCCCTGAGTATTAAGGGCGGGCCATTGGCGTGTCTAACGTGCTGCACCATACTGTCAGCAGCCAAAAGTTCTAGTCACTAAACCCGATCTCACCTCCGTTAATGACGAAGAAGGGTTGTCCCGCCGAACATAATGACGTCAAGGCAAGAGTGTTATGGGCGTTAGCTGGCAAATTTTGCTCTAATAAGTGGATGGCAGCTGTCAGTAACAATGTGTAATTATTGCTCCCAACTTGCAGAATTCCGTGGCTTCGTGTTAGTGCATATTCTAAATTTAAAGAGAAACCCAGCAGTAATTTTCAAAAATGCGGTTTTAAAGTAAACAGAACAAAGCAGTGTTGGCGGACGTCGGAAACAGGCGAATGATGATCACTAGTAAGGTGGTCTCTAAATTCTATTAAACATTTTATCTATTACCTAAAGACGCCTGATTGCAACTAGTGACTTGTAGGTGTCCGTTAGCAATAGCTTTATCGGTTATTGAAATTGCGAAAACGCGCTTGCCCTCGCCGCTGTCACTCAAAAATTAGGGCCGTGTCTTGCGCCATACGAAAACCCCGTGGAAGCAGGGAGCGCAAAGCGACGTTCATCAAATCGCGACTCCGCGTGACAGCGCAATGTAACATTTTCTGCATCCCCCCCCCCCCCCCCCCCCGCACTGCAACAGCGAAGTGGTGAGGAGCGGGAAGCACTGCAACGCGGGCGGGGCTGAGATTGTCCCGTGGAACGTGCATCACGGAGCGATGCGTTTGATTGACATCGCTTGGCGCCCTCACGTAGGCGCATGATTTTCGAATGGCGCGAGAAATTGCACAGATTAGTTTACGTGACAGCGGCGAGGGCAATCGCGTAATCGACATTATAAAAACTTCCATCGCTATTACTAACGGTCACTTTCAAATCTCTATTTGCAAACAATCGCCAATCCTTGTTAGTTAAAATTAGCTACTCCAATTTGTTGATCACTTTACTTGTTAACTTCATTCCCCTGTTACTGTGACGTCTGCTAACCTAGCAATTAATATGCCGAAAAAAGCTTCCCTTCGCCTAAAAAAAAACTAATTTTGAAAATTTGCGGCATTCTCGCCTAAAATGCGTGGTTTTGCTAATTATCATTTTAATTAACGCCGTTTGGCACTTATTGCAGGTGACGAACTTGTAGCCACGCAGAAGACGATGCCGTAACAGTTTTTAAAGCCAAGGAGACGTCTTATAAAGCCCTGCAGCGAGAGCAAATATCGAGTATTTTGAGCGAATCAGTTTAAAAAACATTTAATGTGCACAATAAATGGCGGTTAGGTGGGTGGGCCCTCAATCTAGGAGCCCAATGGTTTTTACCCTTTTTTCGTACAAAACCGAAACTCAGCGCATGAGGAGCGCCGGAAGTCTACTGCAAAAGCGACATCCGCAGGTATGTTGCGAAGACTGCGGCGGCCAATTCGAAACGTATGTAGCAACTTCCCCGACTAGGGAGCCTCGTAGTTCAGCTTACACCCATTGCAGTGTTATCTTTTGCTTCGTCACTCGCCGCAAAGAAAAGCAGTTCATCGTCAACTACACGGCCGTAGATTCCAAGAGCCCTGATAAGCGCAGCCGGCAGTTTTCGTTCTTTTTCTTTGCCTCCGCAACTTTTCTTTCAGACGGGCTAGATATGAAGTGTCATCATCCCTTCATATAGTTACCGGGTTTACCTACTGTTCGTGCATAATCGTTGCCCGTTTGGATGTGCATAAGATAAAGAAAAGTTTCGTGCGCGAAGCAAGGAAACCTTGCGCGGCAGTCGTGTAGGGTATTAGGCAGTTCGGCTTATGCTGTGCAGCGCCAATTTCACATGAAGCGTTCACGTTTGGCATTGAGGTGCTTGCTTTGGTGGTGCGCGTGCGACAGGGCCTTTGCAGTGTCTGTGCCTCAAATTACCTAACTGTGCGACCTCGTCCATGTAAAGACCAAAACTTCAACGTTGCATCGTGAATACTGGAGAATGGCCGGGCCAGCGCACCTACATTACTCTGTTGCTGAGAGGGTGGTGATTGTGGTCGCTCATGTGAGCGCACGAATAGAGGCGGAGCCTGCATTGAGACTGCATGCCACCCAAAATCTTCGCCGGCGTGGCTGACTCGTCCAAAAGTTTATCGCTTTTTAATCGATATTATATAAGACCACTGAATCAGCCTTGCTCAGAAAATCACTCGACCATCCTGAGCTACCAATGATTTTGATATCAATGTCGTGGCGTTCATCGCCGCCAAGCCGGCCCGAAGGCACCGTCAGGAAGAATACCGGTGCATATGGAGTGAGCCCGGCTTCGGAGGTCCCTTTCAAGATAGAGCTACCACCACTATGATGTGTGTCTTCGCCAGGAGCTGAGACCAAACAATTTTCAGAAACGGTTCGATTTTTGAAACTGGTGCCTGATTCAGTGGACGAAGATCCGGAACTTTTTTACCGAGTGCATTGGACTGACGAGGCCCAATTCTACTGCGGTTCAAGTGACAGTTTGAACAACACTCATCCTTGGAGCGACCAGGACCCACACTGTCATCATGACCATAAGCCCGAGGTAAGATGGCCAGAAAATGTTTGTGCGGCAATTATTACGGCCGTATTGTTGGTTCTTACTTCATTAAGAGAAAATTTAATTCATAGAAATACGCAGATTGCGTTCTAAAGGGCGTTGTCTTTGAATTCGCGTCAAAGTTTCCATTAGCTGTGTCGAAAGAGCAAGGGTTCTACACATTTTTCTTAATTGGCTCGGCAATTCGTAGAGTTTTTTTTCCCCCGAGCAATGGATTGCGGGTAGTGGAACCGTAGCCTGGCCTCTTAGCTCACCCGATTTACTGTTGGATTCCTTCCTCTGGGCAAATGTTAAAAATAAGGTTTTCCAGACGGATATACCTAAACACGGAGATCTGAAGACAGGTGCATGATTGTCACTTGAAAGCATTCTTTGACAGACGCTGATACGAACGCTTTGAAGGACCACCCCCCCCCCCCCTCCCCCCTGTGCATCGCAATGAAGATAAAGCAATGTGTTCACTTACGTGGTCAATGGCCCATGATTCATTCTAATCTGCATTTACCTGACTAGACCGCGTTCCGTCAAACCCTGGTTTACACGTAAAATTGCGCGTTGTCGTCCCAAATGATATTGATTTTGCCTGGAGGGTTCGCGAATCGCGTTGATATTAGCTGAGACATTGCAGTATGCAAATTTATTCATTAATATTTCCACAACTTGGAAGTACTAAATACCTGAGGTAAATATTTTGTAATAATGGGCTACCATTTCTTGCAACAAATGACAAACGTCTGCTTCCAGACGTGACAACAGAATTGAGACATATGGTAAGAAGCAGCGTCGCGCTACAAAGCCAAAAATATTTCAGCCATGCAGTCATTATGGTTTATTTTAGCTGTCAAGCCGCCCTGGAGGCTCAGTGGTTATGCCGCTCAGCTGCTGAACCGAAATATGCGGGTTGGATCCCGGGCCTGGCGGTCGAATTTCAATGGTGGCAAAATGCTAGAAGCACGTGTACTGTGCGATGTCAGTGCACGTTAAAAAAGCCCAGGTGGTCGAAATTTCCGGAGCCCTTCACTACTGAGTCCTTGACAACCTGCCTGAGTCACTTTGAGACTTGAAACCCACATAAACTAAACTTTAGCTGACAAGCCAATCCAGTGTAGAAGAAAGAAACGCCTAACAGAAATTGCTCTGTGCATGTCAGGTAATCTATCGCTAAACAGAAATGTGCTCGCTCTCACAGAAGCTTCGCTTTATTCTTTCAGCAAAGCTAGCGCGATGCGAAACAAAGAAAAAAAAAAGCCTGCTTCCGGGGGTAACCGCACAAGCAGAGCGTAATACCCCTGTCACACGGGCACTTTCGATCCTCATTGAGTCAATGCTCATCGAACTCAATGCAGATCGACGGTTGTCAGACGGCCACTTTCAAGCGCAATCGAGCTCGATCCTGCTTGACTCGATGCCGATTCCTCAAGAGTGCTTGAGGTTCCAAGCACAATCGAGAACTCTCGCTCTCATGAAGCTATAAAAATAAACACAAGTTAACAAAACCAAACCACAATTGTTGTTGTTGTGATCGATTAAAATGTAATACAGAACATTTTTCAGGCACTACGCCTGCTTATATGCAAACATTTGAAAGTAATCTCGACACTACGCTCCACGCTTCGCCGTCAGTGTAAACAAAGATGGCGTCCTCCTGCTCGTCGGAGCGGAAACTGTGGAGCGAGCGCGAGACAGCCGCTCTCATCGACTGCTGACAGTACCGCCTAAATGATTTGCGGCACCAGAAGAGAAACGCCGCAGTCTATGCAGAAATCGCGGAGGCGTTGCGGGCCCTTGGGTTGCATCGCACAGCAGCAGAGGTGCGCCGCAAAAACCTGGCGCAGATACGCAATGTACAGATTTGGCTACGGATTTGGCTGCCGCTGCCCCCGACTGCACAGTGTTGCCGGACATCGCCATGTTATGGCTGTCGGCGGAACATTTGGCGCCACCTAACACACATGAGGGAAACTTCTCAATGAGCATTGAAAATGCCCGTGTAGCAACGGATGTTTCGAGCGTGCTCGAAAATCTCGATGCAGATCGAGCTCAATGAGGATCGAAAGTGCCCGTGTGACAGGGGTATAAGACTAGTGCCTCTCAGGGTTCTTGAAATCAACGCGCGTGTAGTTGGTGATGAATAGCCGTTTTACTCCAGCCGAACAAAGAAACAAAAGATAACGCCGGCCACAGTCAAAACTCAGCGTCGAGCGAGGCTTGCTAGCTAGAGAAAACGGCACGTCCATTTAAGAATTCGTCACCGCAGTCACTGCTACAGGTCCCCAGCAGACGTTGCGTTTGTACTACCCAGTGCTCCTTAGGCACTGAGATTCGGTTTGGTAGGAAAAAAAAACACGAGTTCTTTGGCGCTTAAGGGCTATAGAAATTAACTTTATCTACGCTTTAAAAATTGGTACGCCTCATCTTCTCCGAGGCGATAAACTAGTCATTGGCTATAACCACTAAACATAAGTTGAAAGCTAATTAGTGAATTTCGGTTAACTAAGTTTTTAATTAGGACGCCTTCTTGCAATTGCAAAGCTGCCGTAGTGGCTCATTGGTTACGGTGCTCGGCTGCTGTCCCGGAAGGCGACAGTTCGATCCCAGCCGCGTCGGATGCATTTCGATGGTAGCGAAATGCTAGAAGCCCGTGCACTGCGCGGTTCACCCCAGGTGGTTCAAAATTGTCCGGAGGGCTACGGTACGGTGTTCCTCATATCCTGAGTCGCTTTGAAATGTTCAATTTTTAAACCCAGTGCTGACGTCACCCGCAGTAGCAGGTTTCCTTGTTTGGAAGTTTTCTGTTTTTCTCCAAATCTATTCCTAAGAATTTTTGAGAGCGTTCGCTTAAATAGCCGCCATGTAACACGCCAGACTATTTGATATTAACGTTCAACCCTAACATACAGGTGAAATCAAAAGTGAAATTCGACATAATTCCTTCTCCCTCTTCTTCATTTCGAGGAGTACACTCATTGACAATATAGGTTATTGCGCTGGGGTTTTTGGTATACTGCACACAGATTATACTTACACTATTCCTTACACGTTTCTGGCGATAACCTTTAATTGAGAAATACTTTGAAAAATCTATCTGCTTAGTATTAAAATGATTTCCCGACTTGTCGAGCACAACAGCGAAACAACTAACTTTATTGCTTTTATATGGTAAGTGATGAGAGCCAACGTTTCGTGTCCCCTTCAGTAAAGTGTAACTTAGCACAAAGATTGGATCAACACCTAAAGTTTAAGACTGAAAACGGCGCGAAAAATGGGACAAGATAGAGAGAAGCAACACACACAGCACCGGTGCTTTGTGTGTTGCTTTTCTCTGTCTTGTCCCGTCTTTCGCGCCGTTTTCAGTCTTGAATCATGAACCGACTGGCACAAAAATCCTCCCTTTTGCACCTACGATTTGTCGGTCAGTGTGCATGCACTGCTAAATCCTCAGTGAAGACATCTCTCCACCAGACACCTAGCCTCACCACGAAGCTGACATGCCGAGGCGCTCCAAGAATCAATCTTCCACTGTAGCTTCTGCGCAGGCCTCTTGGCTCTCCACTTCATGGTCCGGAAATACTTGAGGCGTATAGTCTAAAAATACATGTGTCTTATCTTTGAACACGAGGTGTGCGTTGTTTGGGCGAGCCACGTGCGAGCGCGAGTTCCTTCTCGTTCCCTTTGCCATTTCTAAGCTCGCTGCTCCATCTAATGTCGTGGCGGGCGAGAAATAATAAACTGATTCACTAACGATGCTATTAAGCGACTGTTTCATGCGCCATTGAAGTATTGGGCCGTATATGTGAAGAAATAATTTTCCCGCGATATTGGTATCGGAAACGGAGGCTCAGAGTCCCTCGCAGGTCTGTGTCGTCGAGGTAGAATGGCATACAAAGACAATGATCCTGCAGAGCGTGCTGCCGGAGCAACTACAAGGCGAGTTATTTGGCGAGACGCTAGAGTACGTGCATAGGAAGTGGGACGCAACGACGCACGAGTGATTATTCAGCAGTGCCTGTAGTCTACGCGCAGTGAAAGAGGCGTCAGTAGGAAACAAACGCCGAAAAAAAACGAGGGCTTTTCCTAGCAAAATTAGGCAGAATAGTTTATAAGCCTGTTTTAACCGAATTTCGCTTCGCAGGTGATAACTAAGCTGTACGTTTTTTCATACTTTGCG
Source organism: Amblyomma americanum (assembly GCF_052857255.1). Taxonomy (NCBI): domain Eukaryota; kingdom Metazoa; phylum Arthropoda; class Arachnida; order Ixodida; family Ixodidae; genus Amblyomma; species Amblyomma americanum. The sequence continues at coordinate 64,287,709 of NC_135502.1, forward strand.
CGGCTACAAAAAGGCACCAAGGGCAAGATCGAAAAACTATTAGTTTGTCTTCCCGAGATCACTTCAAGATTTGTTGTCAGCTTTACCACAGTTTGTCTTCCCGAGATCACTTCAAGATTTGTTGTCAGCTTTACCACAGCCTCGTCTGCAGCCTAATTGGGCGTGCACGAAGCGAGCCGGAGAACTCATCTTGTCTCATTGGCAGTCAGTTACTAAAAGTCATCAAAATATCCACTTTCAGGAAGACTTTCGAACTGCTTAATGTATGCAATGGCATTAGCAAACTATTGGTGATTGGCCGGTGCGCCTGTTTCAGTGTATATGGCCAACATGGTGACAGCTCAAGCGGGCTTACTGACTAGCCTGTGGCTGCTGGATATCAAACTCAACAGATATGAAATGAGTGGTAGGGCATAAGGATCTGATCTGGCGACACATATCGCCGTTCGAGTGTAGCTTAATACACTTGACAAGAGAAAAATTCTCAGGAAATCATAGAAAAGAAAGGCGAAATGAGTTTGGTGAGTAATTAAGAAAACCCTCGGAACCTGGATGATGAAGGTGAAAAAGTAAAGCTGTTGTGATTACAATGAAAGCTTCATTTCCACTTCAGTAAATGAGCTAAGTGTGATACATCGCTGTAGAAAATTGTTTTGTATAAATTTCTGAAGGTGGGAGAGTCTGAGAGCAGTGTGTGTAAACATTTCAAGAAATCTTACCACCAAGCATCAGAAATTTCATATTATTTGCAGGCATTTTGTTAACTTTTCTGTATACTTGTCCTTCAAAATTCAGGTGTTTCGACGAGAACCTAACTTAATCGAGGAGCATTACGGGTAGCAAAATGTTACCCATATACAACCAAGCTTAAATCTTTCACAAGAATAGAAAATTTGTATTGATAACTACTCTATTTGTGTAGGCATGGCAATTTAGTGAAAGGTCTCCGGTACATTCCCCTCAAGCATAAGTCGTGTTTTAAATCTTAATACTGAAATTTGAGGATAGGCTAAGTGAGGCTTTATGCACGTATACTAAAAAGCCTTCCTTGCACGTTGGAGACAACGCTGCGAGGACACGAGACGACAACACAGCAAAGCAGTTCGGCTTATGCTCGTGCAGATAAACTGTTGCGCTTTCGTTTAGTGTAACAACAACAAGGTTTTTATTCGTAATGCGTACGAGCTGATTTCTTTCTTCTAAATCGCACAAGGGTAGCCTCTGGAATCAAGGCGGTTTGGTTAAAAGGATAAGAAAAAAACGTATTACAGACAGTCGCTAAGGCTGAGTATTTTCGGACAAAAGGGGAATAAAAAGTGCTCGTCTGATGACGTGGTGACAGTCCATCTTAACGCAACACTTGGTCAGCAAGTGGATCTCCTATCTTTGATTACTGCGGCCGAAACCTTGAGTTTTCAAAAGGTACTTCAGATGTACTTGCTTCGTTTACGAATACACAGGAAAGTTGCTCGAGAGAGGCTGCCGGTAATTTTGTTTTTGTTAGTGGGGTGTATACTGACGCTATGGCTCCCCACTCTGTTCGTTTGGCAATGTATGGAGCATTCTTCTTGGACATGCTATTTTAATAAAGTCGGCGGAAAAGGTGATACCTTCACAATCACCTTGCTCACATCTCATTGTCTTCTGTTGAGCGCATTAAAGGCAGGTGACCTTCTCTTATTTGTAGACGCATGTGGTACAAGGGGAATTGTCCCTGAACAAACACCTTTCCACAATAAAGAACAACACTGACACTTCGTCAGTACGTAGTGCTTGTAAAGTGTCCCTTGTTCCAGCTCTCTCGTTTAATAATTTGCTGACATCGAATTTTTATTGCCATAATGGTGCAATTCTGAGCAAAAAATAATTATACCGATTTATACAAGACAAAGAGAACGTCTCTAGCTGAATGCAAGTGTAAGTTTGGTTAAGCGCCAATATTCGATTACACAACTAGCTCCATTCCATGTGACTGCCATACAGGCCATTTCGTGCACAATCATGCTGACGAGGATGGGCTTTCGGCCATTTTCAACAGCGGACAGGGAATCTAGTCGATTATCCAGCCGAACTTCATGCTGTTGCCAATACTGCACTGAGAGATCTGGCAGGGGTAATTTCTTAAAACCAAAGTAGGTACAGTGGTAAATCTGTTTTATGATTAATAAGTATGTCGTATCACCTTGCACACATGGTACTCTATTTTTGCTAGGGGTTAATATCAATAAGGCCACATTAAACTACGTTCTGATTTCGTATGAGGGGGAAAAATACGCTGCTAAAAGACGACAAAATATGTGATTGATATTGTCATGGGTCATTGTGAGATATTGCGAGCCGAACGATGTAATTTGCAGGGTTGTATTGTATTTCTAAATGGTAAATATAAGAAGAAAATGTAATATACGGCTGGGTTAGTTCCTCCGGGGCCACTGAAACTTATTACAAGTTGGCTAAATTCACTTTCACTGTGCCTTGAGAGTGTGCCAATATAGCACGGAAAAATGTTTTTCTTCGACAGATAACCTAATGGGCTGCATGAACAAATGCTTTCCGGTTCTGTAAAAACCGTTGAATGCAGCCACACCCATGTTTTCTTCCCTCACATAGGCAAGCATGAGGGAAGTTCGATGACAGTTTCCTCTCTTAAGTGGGGATGGAAAGCGTACAGCTCTGAATCTCAATAATTGCTGCAAATTTTAACGCGAAACATAGGTTTATTAGTAATGCGTCGCAACTTAGTACAACGGAACATTTTTTTCCCTGAAGCTCTTTTATCCTTTAAGTACTTGAGGGGCAAAATTTAGGCAAAGATACAGAAGAAAGTGCACCTTTTCCCAGCAAGCTACAAATATGATCATTAAACTTTTCTTGCAAATTACATTTGTTAACGGCTTTAACCTCAATATTAAAACTGAAAGATTTGGTTTTTGTATTAAGTATGGAACATAGAAAAACCTCCGTTTGAGTTCTCTGTCTTGTGGAAAGATTAGAACATAGGATTAGAGTTCTATGCCTTAATGAACCTAACCCCGCGCTCGCCGGAGTTATTCAATGATACTGGGACGGGATCTGCGCGCTAACTTTATCAGCAAATGTTTTAAAACTGGCTTAATAGGCTTCCAGCCGTCTTAAGAATTGATATATAGCTTTCAGCAAAACTCTACATTCCATTCAAATAAAAATAAGTCAAGAAACTTATTCCTGCCAAATGTTGTTGGCATGGAGGGTCGTCTAGGTTCATTTAATCTGATCATGAGAAGTCAAGAGAGAAACGAGGAAGGAAAACAACAAACAACCAATATAGAACAATAGGAGTTTAAACACAAGTTGCACTGCGTTAAGTTTAACCGTCACCGTGAAGAATAGCAGGTGCATTTGGTGTGCTCTGTCATGAGTGACATTTCTTTTAATTATAACGTAGCAAATGAGATAAGCTATAACACGAGTCTTACAACGTGCCTTAGAGGGCGTACGTGTGCAGCTGCTAGCGTAGACGCATTGGGAAGATGAAGAATATTTGTGATTTCCATGGCACTTTTCTCTCATATAAATTTCTGACTACTGGTCTTGACAAGCCGTAAAATTCTACTAAACGCTTACAGGAAGCAAACATTAAGGCAGTGATTCAGAGCGATGAAAATTTTATTGAGATCATGGTTTCGTGAAAACTAAAGAAAACATGAAAACTCAATGATCGCAATGTATTTGGGGCCGCCATAGCACAAATGTCTCAGGACCGCCAGACTTGTGCGATTCCAAAAAGAAAGTGAAAATACATCGACCATAAAAATGTGCTTATTTTTACTTTGAGCCTCGCATTGTCGAACCTTGTGCGGCCTTTCCTGAAGATAAAAATTAAAAGAAGAAGAGAAACGGAGGGCAATTAAGATGTGACCTATAATGCGCATTAAGATATGTGCCATTTGTAATTAATGTTCAAGCTTTTTAACGTGAGGGAAATGAATCAAGTGGCAGCAGTTAAACACTTCTCATGGCGAGTAAAATAACATCCGCATTATGCCTTGCATTTTTGTGCACCTAGTAGCACCCGAGTCCGAAACTGAGGACCTGCCCTGCATAAATGAAGAACAAAGCCTGTGCTGCAATTCATTTATTGCGAAATGAGAGTACTACAAGCCTTGAGAATTGAACAATCGCTAACAGTTAAGCAGACCAGTAGAATACTGTAAGCCATTCGCAACTCACTGTTTTCACACGCAGTAAGCGAATATACAGCTAGAACTGGAAGAATAAGCATGGGGTGCAGCGTATTTGGCAAGTGCTCTAAGAACATGAATGGCTGTTTACCAATATCCCTCTGTAGAAAAGTGTATAGTAAGAGCTGTATCTCGCCGGTACTCACCTATGGGGCACAAACGTGGAGGCTAACGAAAGGATTTAACTTCAATTGTGGACTGCGCAGCAACCTATGAAATGGAAAAGAAGAGCTGCAACAATAACGGCCAAAAACAAAGCGTATCGGAACAGGGAACAAACACTGACATGCTAGTCAAAATCCAAGAAATGGGCTTGGGCAAGGCGTGTAACGCAAAGGCAATATAACCGATGATAGTTAAGAGTAACTGACTGGATTCGAAGAGAAGGCAGGAGTAGCGGTGGGCGACAGGAAGTTAGGTGGGCGAATGAGATTACGAAGTTATCGGGGAGATGTGGCCTCGGCTTGAACAGGATAGGGTTAACTAGAGAGATATGTTAGAGCCCTTGGGCCTGCGTTCGGTGTAGTAAGGCTGATGATGGTTTTGAAGCGAATAGTTGTGCTGGTCCTTGTTCTACTGAAGCGGCTTGAACGGAAAAAGGAAGCATGCAAGTAACGTAACATACCGCGAACATAGAAGGTCCTTGATTTGACTGTCAGTGAAGTCATCTCTCGCATTTTATGTGCGGCGCACACTGTAAATATTCAGGTGGTGTCTTGAGAGGGTCATTTATTTTGAAATTCTTTCTAGCCCTTCCATATCCTCCCCCCCAGGGAGCGAGACAAAGACGCTGCGCCAGGAAATTTCCCCTTCTTGCCAACGTCGTCCTGTTATGCTCCGTGCTCTGGGTAAAGGGTATCCGAGTAATGCTCTCCCGGAAAAGTTCCTTTTCCTGATTTATTTAACACTTTTTTTCTGTTGCGACTAAATATAGTGCCAATAAAACAAATAGGCGTATGAAGACTTCAAATGTGCACTACGAAATACCATGGTGCCGTGAAAGTGTGCGATTTTTGGTTTCTCGGAAATACCCGAGCTCTAAGCTGAAATGTAAACGTAGAAAATGTCAGCCGAAGAATTTTTTATGGACCGCAGGGGAGAGAGGGGGACGCTTAATTCAGTTAGTAATGGGTTACTTTATAAGAAGACACGCACCAGCATTTCTCCTTGAGCATGCCTGTGAAGTGACACCATAAATGAGAAAGAGGCAAGGGACAAGCCATCTATGATAGGCTACGGGACAGAAAGTTAGTGATGCAGTGCGCCCTTAGAGGAATAATTCTGGGTCTTCCTGTCGCTGTGCCGCCGCCTTAAATGAGCTAGAACCTTTGCACTCTCTGAGCACAGTGAGCTACCATCACAGTTAACCTTACCCAGTGCGTATGGAAACGAAGACTCAGTCCTCCTAAGGTAGATGCAGATTTTCTAGGAGGCTTTCTTTGCGTAACGTGCGGAACTCATGCCCAGGCCATGAGTCTAAAAGGCAGTATACCAGGCAGTTAAGTAAGAATAGTGCTGCTTTGTCCATTCGGCATGCAGCCTAAGCTTGAAACGAGGCTAACTTCACAAAACAGTGGAAGTGAAGACATTCGCTCAACGAGAAGATGTCCGCCTCTTCATAATCGTGCACATTAGGTAGGGTTAATGCAGTCGAGTATTTTTTTTGCCACGACACACAAAGACTCATGCAGTAACCTTCTTATGCTATTTCAGCTCTTGCATAAAATAACCCTTTCTCTTTACCACCAAGGGTAGCCACCCCCCCCCCCCCCCCCCCCCCCACCGCTGATTTTATGCTCAAAAGGAAGCAATGCGAGGAAATAGACAGCAGTGCAGTCCAGTCTTATTAAAGATATTTTTTTTCCACATATGGCCGTGAGGTCATGCTTGCACGCTTATTGCAAGTTTTTTTTCCCATGTACCAAAAGCTTCACAGGCTCTCGCGGTGGCTGAGTGGTTATGGCTCTCGGCTGCTGGCCCGAAAGACGCGGGTTCGATCCCGGCCGCGGCGGTCGAATTTCGATGGAGGCGAAATTCTAGAGGCCCGTGTACTGTGCGATGCCAATGCACGAGAACCCCAGCTGGTCGAAATTCCCGGAGCCCTTCTACTAAGACGTCTCTCATAGCCTGAGTCGCTTTGGGACGTTAGACCCCCGTAAACCAAACCAAAAGCTCCACAGCATTTAAAAGGCTCATGTACCAAGTGATGTATGTACGGTGAAGCAATGCTTATTTTAATTCGAAAACTTCTTCAAACACAGCAATCTATACTACGAAATTATATTTAGAAGTTCTCTGCTTCACCGGACATGATAACACCACTTCCTTAGACAGCCTGCGCGGAGATAATCTCTGGCGTTGGCAGGACAGGATGCAAAATTTAAAAATGCTGTAAAAAACACACACAAAGATTCAAGTTCCAAAGTTCTCGACCATGTGCAAAAAACTTAAATAGTGCAGTTCGAAACGATGCTTCGTAATTATGCGCAAAATACATTTTGCTGTTATTCGTGTCAGTTTTTATTATACGCATTTCACAATCGAAAAGAGTAAACGCAGACCTATGCTGTTTTCTACAGGCTGCTGGTGAAATAATGGCTGAGCAGGTGCTGGAGAACAAGATTTCTTCACGACCAATCGACGAGAAGCTACGCCAGGGTTAATTTGTAAAGAATTTTTTTTTCAAACGTTGTGTCGAACCTCTTTGCTTTTGTGTTGCCTCTTTAAGACTTGCGAGTAGTGACAAGACGACATGTTGAAGGTAGGTGGCATATCTTGGCACACCTGACACTTAATATTCAGCACCTCATCTTTCCCTAAGGACGCCTGACGCAGTTTTTCTTTCGTGGAAGATCTCAAATGACCACCTTTTTTTCATCTCGTAAGCCATGCTACTTTTTTCATAAAACTTGTGGACAATATGCATTAAAAGAAGCTAGCACAATACTCTATAAGTAAAACTACAAATGATCGTCTAACGCACAGCCGAACAAAACACGCCTTTTGGGCTTACCTAGTATAAAAAATGACTGAAAAATATAGACCGCTCAGTACGGTTCCTACAAAGTCGGTTATTCATGAGCCTACCGATCCACGCTGAGGTGTCAGCATAATAGGACAAAGAGCCTCGGGGAGTGTGACGCGCTATTGTGATGCGTAGGCTAAGCTCATTGACCGTTCAGGAAAGCCAGCAGAAGGGGCGTTCCCCCCCTCCATCACTTGGACAACGCTGATAGTACCGCAGGGAAGTGTGCTTCGCCCTCTTCGAACCTGAAGGCAGAGGCTTGCTTGTGAGACAACAGTGTGATTCATTGTGAGGGCGTGAGGTGCATGCTGATGTTCTTTAGTTTGGCGGTTTGTTCGCTTGCTCTGAAGCGCCCATCTTTTCTCGCGGCTGCAATTTGTTTATATCTCTTTATATATTGCGGGTGTTTATGTATTTACATCTTTCTTCTGTCCGGATCGTCAGCTACTATAAATCTTCTCTCCTCTGCTCATTTCAGAATAACTAGGCCTGAATTTATAGCTGAAACCAACACTTCTGCATTTCCCTGTGAATAAATGCCGCACTAGACAAATGAATCTGAGGTAGCTTGTCAGCTTGCTAAACTAAGTGCGGTCAAGTGATTTCGTGCGCAGTTAGAATCAGCCTGCTTCCAACATACCTTATAGTCAGCGTACGTTGAATAAATACATTATAATTTGAAATGAAGTTAATTTTTATTACTATCCCAAACGAAGCCCCTGATGTGCTGTAGTACACGTAAATGTAATTATATTCTTAGGTTCAGCTTTGTACACAAGAGGAACAGTATGAACAAGCCAGGTGTAGCTAGTAATAGGAATACCCACCATTAGCATTAACCTAGCTAAGGTCAATGCAGGACAAACACACATGCAATTGTTTTATAATTAGCTCGTTCCTACGCCAGGTGCGACCACCATATCCCCTGTATTGTGTAACATCAGATGGCCAGTTGAATCTGCATTTCCCTTTGTTCGTTTACCTTCAGAATAATTTCATTATGCTAAGTGACGATCGATCATAGGCTGAGCGCTTTACATACATATTGCATGCCAACTTTTTTCTTGTTATGTATGCTAGGTTATAAAACACTCAGGCTCGTTTTGTAACCCTAGCTGTTCTCTTCCGGTCTCGTAATGTTTTCGCTAACTTTTTTTGTCCAATGGTGTCAGTCTCATCGGGAATATAATTTCAAGCTTCTGCGCCAGTCTCCAGGTTTCTGCCTCAGGAGAGTACTGGCAAGATGCAACTCTTATACACGTTCCTCTCTTATATATTGTTAAATTGTTATTCATAATATAAAAGCGCCTGTGAATCATCTCCACCATGTTTTTATTCTCTAAGCTAGCTCGCTTTCAAGGCTACGGTCAATGTTTATTAATGTCAGTTGACTTTTCTGATGTTGTATATATGTGTAAATCTGCACAGCTCTTTTCTTCAACAAAAGGCTATCACCAAATATATTAATGGCTCGTGCGATGCATACTTGTTACAGTTTCAAATGCGAATTATATACACTGTGTGGGCGTTTGTAAACAAACACGTGGTTATGATGATACCAATCCCAAAGGGCTTCCGATATCAATTGTGCGGTGTTTGTAAATGTATGCGCCGGTGCAGACGACTCCTCTCGCCCAGCGATTGAACAAGCGCTGATGCAGACATGTTTCGCGCTGGTTTTCTAAAGTTCTGAGCTCCGCAAGCGGAGCATTCTAAACAGTGTTTCTAAGGCGCTGGTGCAGGTGGGGGGCCAGTTTCTATGCTTATATTCGAATAGAAAGTGTTCTGGGGCTAAATCGCAGTGTTGACAGCAAAAAAAAAAAAAAACATCCGACAAACCGCGTATATCCACAGGTACCCATTCTTCATAAAAAGGAAACGTAATGAAAACTTGCAGTCTTTTCTACTCCCGCACTGGCTTCTTAAGCACTTCATAATATCATTGGCATCTAGAATGAGCCTTCGGAATATTTCATGGTGCTGAATTATGTGTTTTATTACAGCCTTTCATGGCTCGTATGTAGGGCTACCACTCTCATGGTGAACATGCGGCAGCGTGTTCACCCTAAGAGTTATTCGGAGCGTGAGTGCATCCGATCCTGCCGCGCATCGAAGCGAAATTGTAGGCGAATCAAAGCATCACCTACAGGTAACTCTGCACCTGGGACACTTTGCTTCGACGCGCGGCTGTGCCGGACGTACTGGCGCTCCGAAGAGCGCGGCCACACTCCCGCGTGTTCACCCTAAGAGTGGACGACCCTGTATTAAGTAAGAAAACACAAAGGAAACTGACTGGTTGCTGGAACAGTTGAAACAACCTGCGACCAAAATAATTGTTTTCAATGCACTGGAATATAAATACAAACATTATAGCTGCTACTAACCCTTGTACGAATGGGACAATAGCTAGGCAGATTTATGTGCCGTTCACGTGGCTAGCATTTTGTAGTGGCGACAACTGAAGATAAGAACTTAGTCAATTGATCGTTTTGTATGCTGGCATTGAGAGTGAGGAAGTCTATCACTTTCTTTACTTCTTCTAATGTGCGTATTCTAATGATGTCTTCTACCCAGGCTTCCTTTGAGGCGCCTTCTGCGATCTAGCGTATTGTTTATTATTTCGAAGTAAAATAAATAAAAGCGGCATTTTTCTTCTTCGCACACCTATGTAATATCAGTGGATACCGCTCTTTCGCAGCATTTAAACGAGACAAGAGATGTTTATTTTTCAAATGCTTAAAGATACATAATATTCTACACATCTTCATGTGAGCCTGAGGAGACGACGTTTCCAAACAACATTTACTAACCTTCTTAGTGAAGTAAACCGCGAAAAATGTTTATGCAACATTCAAATCATTATGAAAAAGTGCTGTGTTGTATGGCCTCTTATGTTATTGAAGTAAATAAGAATGTGCATGTGGTAACAATGTATGTTGTCTTGTGGACAGCTTTAGACGCGCGTGCTGGGTTGCTGCAGCATTCTTTATGAACCATTCGCGCCGTGAATTAACCGCCTCTCTGTGCCGCACACAAACAGTAGAACTGTTAAGCTTTGGAGACTTTACTACAAAGGACAATAAAATGCAGAAAATCAATTGAAAGTAAACGAAAAAATAAAAAGGAGTGCGTTTGCTTAATATTCACGCCCTGCTTGGACACACTATTATAAATGAAGAGGTAGTCGGTAATTGACTGCTATTCTTGGTGGAAACAATAATGGTGAATAAAAAAAATTCTAAGGACGATTACGATTCTCCCTAATTAGAAATTTGAACGCAGCTCTGTTTTTTTTTCTCAAGCTTTCTAGGCTCACTGTTCTGCTTTGCTGGATTGTCGGCACGTCTGTAGACGATATTCGTTCGATAGAGGGACTAGTTGAATAAGACAACGATATGTAATGCACAGCGCGCGAGAATGTATATATTAGTTCGGTAGCAGCATTACCTGACGACGATGTGCAATGCAGAGCGTGAGAGAATGTTGCAGTTAAACACGAGGCGTGATCGGCTGCCGGGATAGCCTGGTGCTCTCGTGCAGTGGCCAGCGAAGCTGATCTGTTCGCAGCACCGCGGGTTCTAATCCCAGTGGCGTTAATATATATTTTATTTATTTATTTATGGTTTGCCCATGGTCACCCTCGAGGACAGGCTTGACACAAATTCAATGAGCCGGTTAGACTTCGTGAAGTAGTGTTTCGCAGTAAAATTACAACCTCGACGGCAGTTAATCTCATCTAAAATCACAGTTAGGGAGCAATGCATTTTGAATACGAATACATTCCAATGATTTATTTACATGGCATCTCTTTAAAAAAAATCAATGGTCAAAACTTGCAGCAACCTGCAATAGCGAACGCGACTACGCGTAAGTTGTCCAGTAAAAGGCAGTTTTCTACTGTTTTGTGTTCTGAAGCACGTAATCTGCATTCGGTGTTACTTTTACTACTGTCTGCTTCTAGCAAGGCGTGCGAAAAATTTCGAAGTGCTCCAGAACGGGGGGCAAAGAAATGCCGTAATGCGACACCATTTGGCACACACCCCCACTGAGCAGTGACGGCGCCACTTTCACTTTGGGGGGCACTGAGTGTCTCCTTCGTTCCGCGAGGGCCGAACGCGTCGGCATTCCGACCGCGCCGAGAGTGCCAGCCCACCAGCCGCGAGCAGAGAGGAGTGCGCTGAATTTGCCGAGCTCTCGGCCGGGCAGGTTCGCTGAAGCAAGTGCACACAATAACCCCGCTACAGGAGACACAGCCAACAGCGAAGCAGGAAGGGCTTCGGAGGGGAAGGGGAGGCGGAAAGGCAGCGCGTTCTCGCATCCTTTCTTACCGGGGAGCTGCGCCTTCGAGCCATTTTGGACAACCGTCGGCGACGGCGTGTCGCGTGTGGTGACAGGCTGCCGAGAGTCACTCGGCGTTAGCGACTGCGACGCTTTCAGGAAGGTAACATTGTAAGCTGCCGAACCGTTTCGCGACACCGGTTTTGCCTTTTAGTTATTCGTATGATGCCTCGTGCGAAAGAAATTTCAGCTACGAATCAGTCGTCAAAGGTTCAGGCAGAATTCCTGGGTTTTTCGCCCGCAAGGATTGAAAATATTGCGTCGTTCTTCACCGTTATTCTCGGAGTCGTAATGTAAGGCCATTCAGCCAATACCTCTCATAAAAGCAGCTAAAAGTGTGCTTTATTTGTAATGCTGCGAAGACTACAAAACAGGTTCCAAGGAGTGTCGGTTTTGGTGGTTCACAATAATTCAAATCAATCGGGTCTGTCTTTCTATGACAGCAGATGAACGTAATCGATGGTCACTTCTGTGGCTGTGACTGCCAGAGCATTTACTAGCTATATGAATTATTGTTTAATAATCTGCTTGAGTGCATTTTCTAAGAATCGTCGGATTCGATCACAATCTAGTTATCTATGTAAGGACTCTGCGCAGGCGACGAATGGGTTGCAGGAGCCTAAGAGTTTTTTTGTTTTTTTTAACAGTATAACTTAACCTACTCTAATGACCGCGAGCATGTACAAATGTGCGTGAACGTGAAATAGGAATATTGGTCCGTGGTTGCGGAGCCCAGCGCCTGGATCATGGTTCGCAGTAACGCGCGTTATTAGTGAAAAATTACTTTTCTGAAAGGTAAACCCGAGGTAGATCTTGCGATGTTGTTATGCTGGCGGCGTTTGTGGGTTTGTGCGAAGGCAAATAAGTAAATAAATATCATTAAAAAAAATGAGCAACTGGGTCTCGATCCCGCAGCGGACCGAACACATCACCTTCTGTCGCCACTGCGTGAGGGCATTAGGCTCTCGCCGCAGCCGAACACGCCTCGTGTCAAACTGCATCACACTCTCGGGCTGAACATTGCCATCGCCTTCTTCTTTTTGAACCAATACTACTGTCAAATATTTGCACTTTGAGCTATGTGGCTGTAGTGGCACAGAAATATGCGCTGCATGTTTTGACGTGGACAACATTGTGGCAGAAACACGGAACTAGAGGAATACGCGTTTGCGTTGACAACATTGCTACACAAATATGGCACTGAAGCATAGGCCGCCGGCGTACATTGAGTAAATTTGCATTGACGATGAAAAAGTTGGAGACGCGCATAACTGGCTTCCGGTCACTGGACACTTTAATCGCTCTTACAGGTACGTGGCGTTGGTGTCCCATGCAAGAAAATGTGCTTTTCGCACAATAATTAGTGCATAGGAGTTCTAAACAGACAGCCATTTTTCATTTTATTTGTTACCAAGAAATCTTCCTTCGGTCTAAATAGTAACAATTCTTTCATATAAAGAAGCGTAGCTGACACTACAAACGCAATAAAAAATCAAAGGCTTATAGTACTTCAATGAGCTACGGAAAAGATATATGACGCTTTCAGTGGGTATCGGTTTAGCAGCGTAGATAAATATACTTCCTTCTCTTTTCAATGTAGGTATACTATTATTCAAATTTCGCCTTCTCTTTCGAGAAGTAAGTCTCAACATTTCAAGTTTCAATATAAACTAAATATCTTTCGCACTCGTCATTGATTATAAACAGCCATAGTGATGTTTGCACAACAAGAGGCACAAATGATACAGAGGGTGCCGGCGCTAATATGAGCATTGTACACAAATCAGGTACTAAACTGAACTAGTATTTTTGGCAGTCATAAGCAGCCAAGTGCAGCATTTTCTTCCAAATATAACTGTGTGACGAAATAGGCAATACCAGGATCTATAACAATTTTTCACGGTCATGACGCTCATACGTAGGGCTATCGGTCTTGGAGAGGCCGACAAGGAAGATGGTCGCCGTTGGAAGTGAGTCGGCGAGCTGACATCGCCCCAGACTGAAGCGAAATTTCTACAGTTCATTCTCTGTGGTGCTGGTTGAATGCTGTGTGAGGGCGCTGTGATAGATTCCGATGAATTATTGTCCGCCTTGCTGCCGTGTCGGCTGCAGGAGAACGGACGACACTCTGTCGTTTCTCAACTAACGGAGCGAGTGCGAAAGTCTTTGAGTGCTGATATGGTCAGGCGGCAGGAAATAGGTTTTTTTGTCTTGGCGAATAATCACGGCTGCAATAGAAGCTTTTAAGGTGAGTGGTAGCATCCGCATCGTTTAACGTATCTGAACGTCGCTGTCGAATAGGAGGCGAAGCACTCTGCCGCCGCTCGTAATATAAGTGCAGACGGATGCTGCCTCCGTTGTGCATACGAACGCCTCGCGGGTTTTTATTCCAAATAGAAATTGATACCTTTATCGTTGGTGTGCACTCAACCCGAGAAACGCCCGCCAGAGTGTGTAACTCCGCAATGTAAAACTGTGTTCCTGCCCTTCCCAAAACTCGCCAACAAAGGATATAAAAACAAAAGCGATAACCAGGACAGCAACAGCTACACTTATCTTTGAGTCCTTGGTTATTTCATTATTGAGAATGCGTCCTTGACGCGCAAGGTGCATCAGCTTGAGCTATGACTATTGCTATTCCGAAAGCGCACAGGTACATCCAAACGAATGTAGGCGCGGCGTGCAGAAAAATAAAACGCCGCTCCTGCGCAAACACCAATTTCACTAGGTTCCATTGAAGGTCTGAAGGGTTATAGTGCAAGAAATAATATTCTAGGAAAGAACTTGCCTACCGTGGTGACGTCTATGTTGTTGGAAAAAGCGACAAGTCTAGGAAGTTTTAGTTTTGAAGCCTTCCATACCGATGCGTAACCTTTTTGTATAGCACTCGAGCAACGGGCTCAGCACAAACAAACTGAAATTAGAAAGCATCCCATGGTAGGGGGAAAAAGTGCTTTCGCCTACTTTGCTTGCATATCTATAAGGTGCTTCAGGGAGGCCGGCCGCTAATTTTTAAATATAGGTTTTTTTCAGTTATGAGGATGGCTTCTACATCAGAACAGAACCAGAGTCAGTGGATGTCATAAAAGAGGTGAACAAAGTTGTTTAGTTAGCCGGTTAACTAATTTCCCGTAATCAAAATTTTAACTATGTAGTTAGGTAACTGGGAGCAATTAAAGATTTCTAGCCAGTTCTTGCCAATAGCCAGATTAGTTTTAGGAATTTCAAAAACGCAATTATCCTCGCCGCTGTGACTTCACGAATTTTGGCTTCATCGGGGAAAACTACATGCACTTTCGAAAGGCATGCAGGCAAAACAATCCCTCAAATGCACGTAACAAGTCCAAATTGCCATATGCTGTCTTGGTTGTGCACATGGCTTGCTAGCTTTCACACAAGCCTTGTGGTCTTCTAACTCAAAGCGCCTTGGGAAAATTTCTGTTTTTAAGAGATATAGGTTCTTTTTATTGTTCATGTAATTACACCTAAAAATTTGAGGAAAACAGCTGTGAAACCAGCGAACGGAAAATGACGACCTCAATAAGATGGGCGGCGCACATGTACAACTTAAAAAACCTTTGAAATATCGACCCTCGTTATCCTGTTTTACTCTGGCAACAACTACTGCCGATTCGTTGCGCCTTTTCTTGGGTTGAAGAGAAAGCGGTGCTTTGGGAATTAGAGCCTGTAGCATCGCTCGCTCGTTTATATCAGTTCCTTGCGCTATTGAACAGACAACCCGCATTATTAAGGCGTCGATGGTGGCAGTTCTACGAAAACCCTACAGCACTTGCTTACATTCGAAGAGAGGAGGATAAATTCACTTCACACAGAAGGACAGAGCGCAGCAAACGTAGTCAGCGAGAAATGAGCTTCCTGAGTAGAGAATGGGGCTCTAGTTTAGAACTGCAGAGGCCGGGAATTTTGCCCATGCTCACCAGACAAGTTCAGACTCAGATTGGTCTGTCTCTCGGGGCGAGGAGCCAGCTCGTGACACGTGACCTGAGGACAAGCAACTACAAGTTCATCTAGTTCATCTCCTCTTTCTTTTTGAACGTTAAGCGTTGTTTTTAACGCAAGAAAAACCAGAAAGAAAGTCGTAAGAATCTGGTTGAGTCATCGCCAAAGGGGATGTAGGTTTCCGGCCTTTCTTCATCTTGTCGCCTCCTGTTTCGGCTCTAAATAACAGTGGCCGATATCGCTTAAATAGTATTGACAGTTACGCACTGGTTTGCAGTAGAAATAAGTGATCCTTGATATGAAGCTTTCCAAATAAAGCGCTTTTATTTCATAAATAAGTTGCCAGAAAAAAAACTGCTCCCAGAGAAGGACATAGTTTCTCTGCTCAAAGAGCGTCCACACAAATTTTTGATCCGTCGCCTGTAGTTACACTACAAGTACCCTGTGCGGATTCGAGCCACACTTATTTAAACAATTGAACTTTTTTGCTTTCAGGTGAAAAACTAAACTTATCGCAAGTGTTTTCGTACACAACAAGTTGGCTGTTCAATGTTTTCATGCCCAGCATGGAATCGAAGGCACCCCGCCGCGGTGGCTCAGTGGTTAGGACGCTCGACTACTGATCCGGAGTACCCGGGTTCGAACCGGACCGCGACGGCTGCGTTTTTATGGATGAGAAATGGTAAAGCGCCCGTGTGCTGTGCGATGTCAGTGCACGTTAAAGATCCCCAGGTGGTGGAAATTATTCCGGAGCCCTCCACTACGGCACCTCTTCTTCCTTTCTTCTTTCACTCCCTCCTTTATCCTTTCCCTCACAGCGCGGTTAAGGTGTCCAACGATATATGAGACAGATACTGCGCCATTTCCTTTCCCCGAAAACCAATTATTATTAAGGCAGCCAGCTGTACTGTGATATTCTCTTTGAGTGCACGTGCCTATTTTTTAATTGATTTTAAAAAAATAGGCACGTGCACTAAAAGAGAATATCACAGTACAGCTGGCTGCCTATGCCACAGTCGTTTTCCCGAGATCCACTAAGGTAACTTTGATAACTCTTTCGAAATTAGGGCCAGTACAAAAATATCTGCGCTCCTCACGACGCTTTTTTTTTCGAGGAATGTATACCTCATGGTTCAATAGCTTCACTTTGAGCTAGCTTTTCAACGTATTCAACGTGCGCAGAGTTTTTTTTCTTCTGGCCCCCTCAAGCTACTCTGTCGCTTGGAGGCGTCAGAGCAAAACAGAAAAAAATGGGAGAGAAATAATTTCAGTATTTTCTGAAAAAAGAAAGGTTTAGGGGATTCTGAATGTTTGTAGCTTAAGTGGTCCTGCACTGCATTTATATTTTAAGTGCTTAGTCATCTAACTGTGCACAAGTGTACAAGAAATGCCTGTTGAATGTGCGCTGGAATGTGCACAGCGCTATAAGCAACGCTTATTACATTGGCAATCAAAAGTAATTCAGGTGTATGAACCCTACTTTTGTTGTGCTGCACAGTTATGAAGTTTTTGACTCATATTTCTTAGTCGCGCCAAAAAAAACTGAAGAACAATGCGTTCGGCAATAGTCGATTCTATCCAGGAAGGTTTTTATCTTAAGGAGCCATGGCAATGAACAACTAGAGTACAGAAAATAAAAGTAGCACTCTTCGGCAGCTGATTTAAAGCAAGAATTCTGGACCAAGAACCTTTGGCTGCTGTGCTCGTTGAATGTTTTAGGTACAATGAGAATTATTCAGGGCATTGATTTTTTGTGGTTTGTATACTCTTCTCAGAGTGCCTCATTAAACTTATCATTTAGTTGGGCTCGAAGGGTTATCCGCATTTATACAAGAGCAGCATAACACCAAGCGTTTCGGCGAATATTTAAAGGCGTTCAAAAATGCTAACACACGATTGAATTTTGCGACATATGCCTAAATGACGTGGCAGCAGTCAAAAGCCATTGTTTGAACCCAAGACACGGGAGACGAAATGGCGCCATTCTTGTCATTACGAACTACGCTAAAACAACAAAAATCATGTTCAACTGCAGGAAAAAAAGACAATGTTCGCCGTTCTCGGTCGAGAAAAGTGGTGAGTGAGAGTATATTGAAGGTCGAACTAACAGATGTGACTGAAGAATGAGAAAGTGACTAAGTCGCGAAGAATTGGCGGCAATATTTTTCGAATAATACTTCAGTTAAGTAACCTTTGATGATGAAAATTCCTAAGTACTGTGGCTTGCTCCTTGCGATGGGAAAGGAGGACGTTGGCCGCGGCGAAGGAGACCAACACTGCAGGGTCGTTATGGCCATCACCATAATTTGTGACAGTGAGAAACCGAAGATCGATAGTTGTGACTCGAAGCCAAGCAGTGCCGCTTTTCACTGAACGACTTAAAATGTACTGCAAGCTGTTAGATGCACACTTTGGAAGAACTGAACGGTGTCAACGCTGCGGTTTTGCAGAAAGCTAGAACGCTGGCTTCTCCCAGCGTACAGCGGCGAATTTTATTCTGTGCCATTAGCAGATTTTAAAAAAAAGTCTTTCATTATTGCTTTTTATGAAGTATGCAACGATTTATCTGTTCTGTGAGAGTAGTAGATTTAAAAAAAATGATATATTATAACTTTTCGTGAGACTGTACAGGTGAACTGAGAAACACAATAATAGTTCTCTAACTCTATAATGATATATTGGAGATATTGGTAAACGGAACACACACCTCTTTGTTGTGGTTCTAGTTTTCTAGCATGAAACACATGAAACCATCTGAGAATGCTAAAAGAAAGAGAAGCCAAAAAGCAACATTCTGAATCCACCATTATTACCTCCTGCCAACCGAGTTGTCTCACCTAATATATTGCCAGCAAGACAATGGGCAAGACAAGAAACACAATAAATACCTTATTTTTAAACTAGCCTATGTTTTTAGTGCTTGGTTGCATCTCAAGTGGCGAACTCATAACAAAGCTTTTTTGAGAAAGTGAGGTGGTCTAGAATTTTGAGCAGCACTGTGGCTGAGTTTTGTGCGCGCGCGCGATAAAGGATGAATACCAAGAGTAGCATGTCATGCTGCCCCCACTGGATGCCCACCATTTCAAGCAAAGTTGGCAGTGAAAATTAAAAGGATTATAACGCGGATGTATGCAAGCAACGACTGATGCTCGAACGCTCTTAATTTGTTATCTTCCTTCTTGGTGCTTAATTTACGGCATAGTTCTAGCGCCTATTTTTCAACCGAAGAACCATTTCTCTTCTAACATGGCCCTCCTTTCATGGGGCTTTTTTAGAGCACTTTCAATTTCTTAATTTTTTTTCTACTTGTGACTTTCATTTTACTATTTGTTAACACATGCGAATAAATGCATGCGCTTCACTTCACGTGCCAGACCGAGTTATCAAGAAAATTTTAGGCGGCAAAGTCAGCAGTTTTCCTCTCAAGCTGAAACCGGCACGCTCATGGAGCACAATCACAATGGAGGGAGCGTCCAACCGGTACGCGAATAAAATAACTGTGGAAGAGTGCTCCCAGACAAATATAGCAAAATCTATTGTACTTCTCGAAGGAAATAGGAACGAACGACGTCTCTGAGGACGAAAGCACAGTCATTGGAACAAAAGCTTCGGCTTAAACTCCAATTTGCCGAAGCCTGTAGGCAGCATGAGCGACGCTGACTAATGAGCAATGGGTGGCAGCTCAAGCAAACGGATCCGTCACGCGTCGTCGCATTCGCACAGATTGTGAGAAGTGAAAATGGGCAGTGGACGAGAATGCACGAAAGCAGCAAAGACTGCCTTGCGCATCTAGGGCAGTAAGCGGAGGACATGATCTCTCACCAAGGTGATCTCTCACTAAGGTGATCTCTCACCAAAGTGGTCTCTCACCAAGGTGGTTTCTCACCAAGGTGAGAGATCATAGAGCCAACGAAAGAAGTTTGCAGAGCTTGCACAGCTTTGTATATATTGGCACAACTGCGATTAACTGGCCTCGCATGCTCATGATGCTGGAAAGAAACATGCTCGGTGACTTCCGTTGTGTTGAACTGGCATTGAATTTCAGCGGACATAATTAAATCCTATTCTTCGTCGAGTAAGCATACCCACCATCCCCCGCATTCATCGAGGTAATATACCAGTTGCATGAGCTTCCTCATTGCAGTCATCACTGACACACACGCACACTGGGAACAATTTAACGAACTTGATGTCAAAACACCTTATCTCCGCTTTGTTTCTGATACATTTATTCAATATTGGGGCCAGGAATGCTGCTGTATTTTCTTCATCTTAAGAATATGGCTCCATTTGCCCTTTTATATATATATTTCAGAAAGGAGATGAATCAGGGCATAAAAGAAGGAGAGAGAGCATGATGAGCAAAGCTTTGCCGGGCTTAATGCTAAATCAAGGTGAAGAAAAAGAAACAAAGCCGTCATATTTCGCTCAATCATCCTGTTCAGCACTCAGCGAGAATTCTGACGAAGTTTTCAATAAGACGCCCCCAATTTCTAGTCGGCAACGGGGGACTGCATTTAAACCGCAGTCCCCTTGCAGCTATGCGAGATCGTTTGCCTGCGGGCTCCAGCCTGTTGTCATCATTCTGTGTCGGAGAGGGTCGGTAGTTGCCACAGTAACATAGATATATTATCTGCAAAAATAAGCGACTCGAAAGAGATATTATTGTTTTAAAACATGCCATTCTGTAGCTGGCGACATATTCAGGCTTTCTCTTTTGTTCAGAAGAAGACAGCGCAGTTTTGGCAAACGCGATAATTGTGAGTATAGCATCGCACACAACTTTTCTCTTGCTATTTAAGCTCGTCATCCTTTACAGTGATAGCTTAGCCTATCTATAATTCGTCACTAATATCCGCAATTCATAATAGTTAAGTTGCACCGTCCCAGTACCTATATAACGACTGTCCTTCAATAAATAGCTCATAATGAATTGATAATCCCGTCAGAAACCCACTTTAATGACTGCCACCTAGCCCTTACAAGTTCACTTCTTTCTTTGTCTGTGCACGGGTATTGATAGCTTTCATACTACCCTAGAGTCTTCTAACTCAAAAGTCCTTTCAGAAATTTTGTTTTCAAGACACAAACTTCTTTTCACTGTTTTCAAATCCACCTTAAAACTGGGGCACTTGAGTATCTTGGCTGTAGTAAGAAACTTGTACGAAAAATGGTCACCTCATTGTGGTTGGTGACGCACATGTACAACTTATTTGCCTCTAAAAGAGCTTCCCTCCTTTTCCTCTCATGAAAAAGCAGCATGAAAAATCAAGGATGAGAGTCAGAGTATTTATCGTGTCTTGCTAACTGACGCTTCTTGCCAATTGAAGGCTGCAAGTTTATACGAATTACTTTTCTCTGCAGATTAGGTGTATCCTGCCAGCGACGACTGCCGTTTCGTTGCCTCTTTTCTTTGGTTCTGGAAAAAGCGGCACTTTGCCAATTAGAGCGTGTAGCATCGCTCGCTCGGTGATACCGCTTCCTTGCGCTATTGAGCACCGAGGCTGCATTATTAAGGCATCAATTGCGGAAGTCCTACGGAAGCGCTGGTGCACTTGCCTTACCTTTGAAGTCAGGAGGAGCAATTGACTTCAGTCAGACGAGAGAGAGAGCGGGAACTGTATTCAATAAAGAAAGTGCTTCGTCAGCAGAGAGTGGGGACTTTACTACTCCAGTCGACGCGGAAACAGACCAGACATACCGGGCAAGATCAGACTCAGAAGGATTATGCACTCGGGGCCGGCAGACGGCTCGCGATACGTGTCCTGAAAACAAGCGTTAACAAATTCATCTCTATATTTAGTTTGCGCGTTCTTTGATCTTTTTCAGCGTGGAAAGAGCTGAAAGTAGCCGGCAAGAATCTGCGTGAGATATTACCTATTCGGATGAACGTTCCCTGCCTCTTCCCATCTTGTCGCCACTAGCAGTGCTTGATTTCGCGTAATAGCAGTATTACTTACACCCTGCTTTGCGCAAGAAGCAACGGATCCTGTGTTTGAAGCCTACCAAAAAGATCTCTTTTTCATTTGTAGATCAGTAGCTAAAAAAGATGTTTCAGGATGAAGACTTGGGTGCATATAGCGTTTAGTGAGCATCTTTACCTGTAGTTATGCTTTATGCATCCTTCGCAGAATTTGGCAGCGCTCATATATAGAAACGAACATTCTCGCTTCCTGGTGGCAAACTAAGGTTATCGTAAGTATTTCTGTAAAGAATAAATTGGGTTTTCCCTGCCAATTTTAACGTCTCGCCAACGGTAAAAGGCACTCAACAGAACTCTGAATATTCTTTATAATTGGGGGTGGACAAGCCATACACAATCAATATGCACAATCATATTGCCGAGCTCCACTTAGCAAATTTTCATCCCACTCACGAAATGTAGGCTGCTCAAAAACGTCGCTGCTCCTAACGACGCTTTTATTCATAGGCATATAAAACGGGAACCTGAAGTAGCTCCTTTTAGAGCTGCGTTTTCAACGCAGTCAACGTGTTCCGTGTTTTTTCTGCAGGCCATCAAGTTATTGCGATAGGCGCTGTCGTCAATTATGCATTCCACTAGAATTCGAGCTAAATAGTTTTGTTACTGCTAGGAAAACAAAGAGTGTCAGAGATTACAATAGATGTTTTGCACTTTACCTTCTCTACCATTGAGGTTTTAAAAGCTTTCTGTTTTACCTCTATAAAAACAACCTGGAAATAACCATTAAATGTGCGCTGCAGTCCTAAAGGCAACGCGCACGACATTCGCGACAAAAACAATTAAGAAATCTTAACATTGCTCTCAGGTGCACAACTTTGAAGTGTTTGGAAACATATAGTTTATGCACGTCCACAAAACAGAATGACAATACGCTCTGAGGTAGCCGTGTCAATCCTGAAATTCGTCAGTTTCAGAACCGATCGCAAGACACATCTACAGAGCAGAAAATAAAAGTAGCACATTTAGACAGCCCTTTGAATGCAAGAACTCTGGTCTAAGAACTTAGGACAGTTGAGCTCGTCGAAGTTTTTGATTGCAATGTGAAATATATTTAACATTTTTTTGCTTATTCTCCTCAAAGTGCAACATTAAATTTATTCCTCGGTAGCGTGGCCCTCGCAAGTGTATGCGATATATAGATACACTCCAAAACACAAAGAGTTTCAGCGGAAACATGAATGAGCCAATAACATGCGTACCACACGAAAGATTTTGGCAGCCCCTGCCTATATGTCGCGGCAGCACTTATAGGCATAGCTTCAATCCAAGACATGGCAGACTAATTGGGAACAATCTTGTTTTCATCTATACTGAAACAGCACAGATCCTATCCAGTTGAAGAAATAAAATGAACGAAGTCCGCTCTTCTCAACCGATGAAAGTGGTGAGCGAGTATACTGATGATCCAACTAACCGATCTGACTCTAGAGCAAAAAATGTTACTTATTCGCGAAGATTGGGCGCCAAAATAGCCTAATTGTATTTCAGTTTGGTTCTCTTCTACATCGAAAACTGCGACGGCCAAGGAGAATGGTGGCCGCGGTCAAGAAGACGGGAATTGAATGGTCATTATGGACATCACCGTAATTAGTAACAGTGAGCAATGGAAGAGTGGTAACGGCCACTGGAACTGAAATAGCGGTGCTGTGCAGTGGACGTCCTGAAATTTTGCGCTGAAAACCATTAGATTTATACTTTCAGGGAAGTAAATTGGATTGTTGCTACAGTATTGCAGAGTCCAGAAAAGGGGCATTTCCAGGTATGTAGTCACGTATTTAGTATCGGAAGATTGCAGACTAGAAAAAATGTTCAGTTACCGCTTTTAATGACACAGTAAAGGCAAAATCATCGAAGCTATATTAATTCTTCATCGATAAACAGAACTTATTGCACATTTGTTTCCACAACATGCGATTACTGTATTGTGGTTTTAATTCTCTCGCATGAATCTATGAGTAGAAACAAAAACAAGGATGCTAGTACTCTCTGAAAGAGACGCTACAAAGCTACAATCTGAGTCCACAGTTGTTACCTCTTGCCCCTAGACTTGTGTCACCCGATCTATTGCTAGTAAGAGAATGAGCATGATAATGAGCACAATAAATATCTTATCTTTTAAGTTATGTCATAGACTGTAGTGACTGATTGCTCCTCTAAGAGCTAACTCATTGTTTCTATTAAAGCATAACAGAGATTGTTTCACGAAACTGAGAGGTCTAGAATTGTGCTTAATGCACAAGACCGTTCAAGACGAACAGTAGCACGCCACGATGCCGCCACTCTGTCTCCTCCAGTTCTAGAAAATTCGCACTGACGTTGTCCAGAATTAAAACGCAGAAGGCCTCAAGCAAGAAGTGGCGCTATAATCCTCGTTACTTGTCATCTTTTTGTTCGGCGTATAACTTACGACATAGTCGTAGCTTCTATTTCTCAACAGCAGAACTAATTCTATTCTAACGCTTTCTCCGTTTTCAAAGGGACTTATGATCCCCTTTTAAAATCTTCTTTATGTTGTGTTTTTTTTTGTGCTTTTGTTTTGATTCTTCTTCACTTTCGAGCATAAATGTTAGCGCTTCACCTCACAAACCAGAACCAGTTATAAAGACTATTCCGAGCGGAATATTTGGCAGTTGTCTTCATAACCCGAAGTAGACACGCTCAAGGAGCACAAGCATGGAGCAGAGACACTTCAATCGATATACAAATAAAATATCTGTCAAAGAGCGCTAGCACATAAAATGCAGCAAGCCCCTTGTTCTTCTGGAGGGAAGTCAGAAGGAAAGATGTCGCTGACGACGGATGTCCAGTCAGTGGAAGAAAAACTTTAGATTAAACTGGAGTGTGCCGAAGCCTATGTGAGCAATTGCGAGGATGACTGATGAGCAATGGGCGGCAGCTCGAGCAAATGAGTCTGCCACCAGTCGTCGCATCATGGCAGATTATGAGGATCGAGAATGAACAGCGGATGCGAAACGACGAAATCAAGAAGACCTTTCCAATCAAGAGCAGGAAGCGGAAGCCATGAGAGAAAAGTGAGAAAGCATCGAGGTGAGAGAGCATGAGGCCGACGCAAGAAGTTCGCAGAGCTTGCACACCATCTTCTATTTTTTTCATTTGAGCAGCTGTGGCCTACTGGCCTTGCATTGATATGACGCGTCTGTGTCACTGAAAGCTCGTATCGCGACGCTAACGTAAATCGCATATTGCCTAGAGGAATTCGGTTCCCTTTGGAGGTGCCTACTCAAACAACGTCATTTTATGATGACCAGTGAAATTGAATGCCAATTCAATATAGCGGGCGTTAGCCAGCATGTTTTTTTTTCGTCCACACTGGCAACGTGCTTTGATGAACGCGATGGCAAAAATTCAAGGTAAACTTAAAGGAGTGAAACTCACATACATATCTCTTTTAGCGTTTATAGTAGCCTTCGACAATTCTGAAAAAATGTCAAATAAAATGCTTTTCCATCCGGAATCGATTGAGTGCAATTAAATTTAATCTCCTTTTCAGCTATTCCAGAGTTTAAACAAGCGTGCTCCACGCAATTGTCAGCACTCTGGGTCACAGACAGTCATTTGTTGTCTTAGTAGAGACATTGTTGATTAAGCTCCGTAGCTGACGACATATTCAGGCTTGCTATTTTGTTCGGGACAAATTGATTCAACACTGACAAGTGCGGAAATCTTTAGTAGAGCATGGCGCACGAGTTTCACTACCTGCTCAAGCTCCTTGTTAATTTAAGCGGTGGCATTGCCTAGGTTTCATTCATCTTTCTCAGCCACGGTCCTTAATAACTCTCTTGTACCGTCCCAATACCTGCGCAACTCTTTAAATTCATTAAATCACTCACAGTAAACTGATAACACCTCGTAAAGTCCAAATTTAAAGAGCACAGCCTAACCCTTAATTGTTCATATAAATTTTTTGTGTGCCTGTGTACGACTTCCTCGCATTCACACCAGCCTTACAGTCACTTGGAGAAGGTTTGCTTTGTACAGATATGCAATGTTTTATTTGTGCACATAAACACATGTTAAATCTGAGTCGATAAAGTCTGCGCTGTAGTGAAAAGCACGTACGAAAAATGATCTCCATGAGATGGGCGACGCGCATGTACCGCTTTGTAAGCCTTGAAAATAGACACGCTCTTTATCCTGTTATAAAAAAAAGTACGAGAAAGCAGGGACGAGAGGCGCACAAAATTTATGGCCTTTTTCTAGGTGCCACTTCTTTCCCACTGCGGACTTCTATCTGCATCAGCACACTCTTTTTTTTTCTCAGCAAATTAGCTGTATCCTGCCAGCGACGACGGCCGTTTCGCTGCGCGTTTTCTTGGGTGCTGGAAAGAGAAAGAGAAAAACTTTAATCTAGTAAAGAGCAAAGTAGTGCTCTGAAAATTAGAGCGTGTAGCGACACTCACTCTGAGATACCGGTTCTTCGCGCTATTGAGCACCGAGCCTGCAATATTAAGGCCTCGATTGCGGAAGCTGTACGAAAGCGAGAGAAAACTAGCGTAACCTTTGAAGCCAGTACGATAAATTGACTGCGCAGAGAACAAATACAGAGAGCAGAATATTCATTCAGTGAGAAGAGGTCTTCCTCAGTAGTAAGTGGGTTTTTTATTTTAGGGCTCCAGTTGGCGCGGAAACCGCCCAGGCACACAATGAATGTTAAAACTTAAAAGGGTCTTGCTGTCGGGGTTAGTAAACGGCTGGCGACACGTGACCTGTGCACAATCACTTATAAGCACGTTCCTACTTTTTATATGCGCGCTGTGCGTTGTTTTTCTACGTTGAAAGACCAGAAAAAAGCCGGCAAGAGGCTAGCTGAGATGTAGCCTATGCGGATGCGAGTATTTTGCTCCGTTAGCATTTTGTCGTCTCTTGCTTCGGCAGAAAATAACAATGGTTGTTATCGCCTAAATAGCAGCGGTCGTTCCGCAATGCTTTGCGCAAGAAAGAGCAGATCCTCTACTTGAAGCCTACCTAATAGTCCGCTTTTGCATTTGAGATCAGTAGCTAAAAAAATATTTCCAAATCAGTAGGTACCTTCTTTGTGGAAAAAGCTTCAGTGAGCATTTTTATCGGTCACCGGTAGTTATGCTTGACGCACACTGTGCTGATGTTAGCACTACTGATTAGAACAGAACTTACTTCCAGATGAGAAACTAAAATTATGGAGTTGTTTTCTTAAAGGTAATAAACTGGGTGTTCCTGTCAATTTTAATCTCTGGTCTGAGGAGAAAGTCTGCACAATGAACTGTGACCATTCCTTTCAATGGAGTGGATAACCCACAGAGAATGAAAATGCGCTCTCACATTCTCGAGCACAATTTAAGCAATTATAAATGGAACCTCCTCAATAACGTCGGGGCCCCTAACGACCCTTTTGTTGGAGGCATAGTACGCCGAATATGTAATAGCTCCTTTTCGAGCTCACGTGTCTACACAGTCAACGTGTTCCGAGTTTTTTTTTTTTGTTCCATCATGTTACTTCAATGCGCGCAGCCGTCACTTTTCCATAACATTGGGTTGGGAGAAAAATAAATTTGTTAGTTCGAAAAAAGCGAAGTGAGATACATTCGTAATTTTGCACTGGAACCGGTCCAGCACTGATGTTTTAAAAGCTTCTTTTTAAAACCTGTGCACAAGTATGCAAGACATGTCCATAAATCTGCAGGGCGTCATGAGACAGTTTCAGGACCGATCGCAAGGCACATCTATAAACGAAAAATAAAAGTTGCACTAAACAGCAGCTCTTTGAATGAAAGAACTCTATTCCAATAACCTATTACAAGAGAGCTCACCGAATTTTTTAGTTAGATTGAGGATTATGCATAACATTTAATTATCTGTGTTTTTTCTACGTTCCTCAGACTGCATCATTAAACTTGTTTCTCGTTTCCAGGGCCCTCGTAAGTACGCGTCAATTATACAACCGCGCCAGACGAGCATAGTTTCAGAGAATAAATCGTTTAAAAAATGCTTACCAGCCGAAATAATTTCACGACATAAGATTTTATGACGCTGAAGCAATTATGGGCATAGCAGTAACCCAAGGCATATCGCCGCGGTGGCTCAGCGGTAACGGTGCTTAGCTGCTGACCCGAAAGACGTGGGTTCCCTCCCGGCCGCGGCGGTAGAATTCCGATAGAGGTGAAATTCTAGAGGCCCGTGTACTGTGCGATGTCAGAGCACGTAAAGAACCCCAGGTCGTCTAAATTCCCGGAGACCTTCACAACGGCGTTCCTCATAGCCTGGGTTGCTTTAGGACGTTAAACCCCCATAAATCATAAACCAGTAACACAGTACACGAGACCCTTATTGGGAATACTGTTGTTACAATGAACCAGCACGAATCCTGCAAAGCTGGAGGAAATGTGAGATGAAGTCCGCCATTTTAGTCTGGGAAAAGTGATGACAGATAGCAGTGAAGGTCAAACTAACCGATGTCGCTCTGTATCAAGAAATATGACGAACTCGCAAAGATTGGTGTCAAAAATGACCGATCTTGGGATAAGTTTTCTTCGGTGAAAAAAAATGCTGATCTGGCTCTATCCTTGCAACGGACAACGAGAGATAGTAACCGCGGTCAGGAAGGCGATCATTAAAAGGTCTTTGTGGCTATCACATAATTAGAGACAGTGAAAAACGGAAGAGGGCTAACAGCCACTTGGATGCCAATAGTGCCGCTGATCAGTGAGGGGCTGAAATACTCGGCTTCAAGCCATCGGACTCTTAATCTCAGTAGATTAAATTGTTGGAATTGGGGGGGGGGGAGGGCTATGGTTTTGCGGAACGGTACAACGGTGGCTTCTCCCAGTAGTATATAACGACGTATTGTGGCTGTGATGGTTACAGATTTCTAGAAATGTCTTCAACTATCGGTTTTCATGAGACTGTGTTCGCAAAATAAAAAATGCAATAAAAGTTCTTTCTCTCTCTCTCTCACACACACACACACACACACACACACACACACACACACACACACACACACACACACACACACACACACACACACACACACACACACACACACACACACACACACACACACACACACACACACACACACACACACACACACGCGCGCACGCGCACACGCACACGCACGCGCACGCGCACGCGCACACGCACACGCACACGCACGCGCACGCGCACGCACACACGCGCACACGCGCACGCGCACGTGCACGCGCACACGCACACGCGCACACGCACACGCACACACGCACGCACGCGCTCGCGCGCGCGCGCCAGCCAGGAGGACCAGCCTTCACTCGAAAAAGGCTGGTCCTCCAGCCGAAACGTCGTGAATTGAATTCTGTTATGTTTTTCAATTTTTGGTGATTTTATAATATATAGACCAATCAGCTGCCAGAAATCACTTTTCATATATAAATAACGTAACAATATTTATATTGGAGTTTTTTCTACAAAATTCTATTTACATAGAGGCCCTCTAGCATTCATATATTTATTCAGAAACCCTAGAATGTTCAAGAAGAGAAGCTACAAAGCTACGTTCAGAGTCCATGGTTATTACCTCTTCCCCCTACAGTTGTCTTTCCAGTTATATTGCCAGCAAAGCAATGAGGGAGGCTATGAGCACAATATCTTCTCTTTTACTGGCTCATGCTTGTACTGTTTGATTGCTACTCTAGGTGTTAATTCTTTGTTTCTATCAAAATACACATAACAGAGATTGTTTAAGAAAATCAGGTAGTCTGCAATTGTGAGCAGGGATGTGACTGCGTTTAATTCGCACACGTGCTCCAGACTAATAGTTGGATGCCACGATGCCGCCACTGGATATGCACCAGTTATAGCAAAACTGGCATTGAAGTTTGCAAGAACTATATTGCAGATGTCAGCCAGCAACAAATGGTGCTCGAACGCTAGTAATTTGATAGCTTTCTGCTTGGTTTATAATTCACGACATAATTGTAGCTCATATCTCTCAACAGCAGACATAATGCGCTTCAAATACCACCTTCCTTTTCGTAGAGATTTTTGGCAGCACTTTAAATGTCTGACTGTTTTGTGTTCTTAGATTTCTGTGCTCTTTTTTATTATTATTGACGTTTGCATATAAATGCCTGCGCTTCACTTCACAAGTCATATTGAGTTATAGAGACGGTTTGTAGCAGAAATATCGGCAGTTGTCTCCTGAAGCCGAAGCAGCCTCGCTCATAGAGCCCAATCAGAGAGGAGGGACCGTCGAATAGATATTCAAGTACAATCACTCTGTAAAAACGCTGCCAGATAAAATGTAGCAAAACCCATTGTTCTTCTCAAAGGCAGTCAGAACGAAGGTTGTCTTTGATGAAGGGTTTTTGCTCACTGGAAGAGAAACTTGAGTTCAAACTTATATGTGCTAAAGCATATTCTCTGCGCGTGCAAAACTGAATGATGAACAATGGGCGGCAGATCCAGTTAAAGAATTCGCTACCCTTGTCGCATTCGCCAAGATTATGAGAAGCGAAAGTGAACAGTGCGCGCCAAAGTGCTAAAGATAAAGAGTGAAGACCTTGCATATAAAGACCAGGAAGCAGATACCATGAGAGATAATCAAGAAAGCACTGAGTTAGAGAGCGTGAAGCCGAAGGAAAAAATTTTCAGGGCTTGCACAGCACATTCTTTTTGTCTGTATTTGAGCAACTGCGACGATCTGTTCTTGCATACACATCATACTCGGAAAGAAACATGCTCGGTGATGCCCGCTGTTTCGAAATCGGTATGCAATTTCAGCCGTCATCATAGAACGCTATTCGTTGTTGAATAAGCACAACCTATGGGACACACATTCCTCAACGTGATGTACCAGTTATATTAGCTTCGTGATATGAGTCCTCACTGACACACACCCATACTTGCAGGTGCAGGCTTGGATGAAGTTTCCAAAAACGTTAGCCTTGCTATTGCCAATACATTTATACGAATTACGGCTTTCTTTGCTTCCTTTTAAGCATATATGTTCCTATTAAGCATATATATAGGTCCTCTGAAAAAATAATATTATTCACAGCATAAAAGAAAGAGAAGCAGCCCGGACGAGCACAACTTTCTCGGGCCTAAAGCTACTTCAGGATGAATAAAAGAGAGTTAACTTTCTTATATTGTTTTTTTTTGCCGCGGTCAGTAGCCTGCGAATATTCAGCACTTAATGCGCATCCCCCATTTCTTTATGCTATAGTGCATACGTGCAGGCTCTGCGCTGTTTTCAGAATTACGTCTCGCAAACATTATTTTGCTTTCGCACTAACGTGGCTATAATATTTGCTGAAAGAAGCGACTGGAAAGAGACGTTAGGGATAACAAGACGCAGTAAGCTGCAGGAAAGAGACGTTGGTGATAACGGGACGCAGTTTAGCTGCTAAAAACATAATAAAGTTTCAAATTTTTTGGGATTGTCCAGTGCAACAATAACGAGCCTGCTCATCGTGAGTAAAGCATAGGACGCAGGTTTTCCTACCAATTCAAGCTCCTCATCTTTCAATTGTTGGCCTATCTTATCTATCTTTCATATACCTCAGCCACGATTTCTAATAACTCTCTTCGATACCACAATATCGATGTAATACGTGGCCTTCATTCAATCTGTTATAATAAATTGTTCTTTTTTTTTGCCTGTACACACGCATTGGTTGGTTTCGCACGAGCCTTACAGACATCGAGCTCAGAGCGCTTAGGGAAAGTCTGTTTTGAACAAATATAACTTCTTTTCATAATGCTTGTCATCAGAGGTGAGATTGGTAGAATATTTATGGTCTTTTGCAAAATGACACTTCCTTCCCACTGTTGACTGCCAAGTGCATCAGAATAGCTTTTCCCGTAGAAGCATTTGCATTCTGCCAGCGCGACTCCCGTTCGTTGAGTCTTTTTCCGAGTGTTGGAGAAAACAGCGCTACGCGAATTAGAGCGTGTAGCATCTTTCGCTTAGCGATACCGGTTCCTTGCGCTATTAACGGCAGAGGATGCATGCATTATTAAGGCGTCAATCGCGGAAGGTCCACGAACGCGGGAAAGCACTTGCTCTAGCTTTGAAGTCAGGAGGCTAAATAGACTTCACTCAGAACAAATGCACAAAGCGAAAATAGGGATTCCGCAGTGAATAAAGGGGCCTTAGTCTAGGACTCTAGTGGCAGCAGAAAGCAAATTATGACTAGGACAAATCACTTCTCCCCCTATCCTCTCTTCCTGTCCCCTCACCTCTTTCATTTAATTTCTCGATTCTGTCTGCCATCCTTTATTTCCGCTGCCCCAGCTCAGGTGCTTCAGTATTTATTATTATTATTATTATTATTATTATTATTATTATTATTATTATTATTATTATTATTATTATTATTATTATTATTATTATTATTATTATTATTATTATTATTAATTTATTATTTTAATAAAAAACCACTACCACCAACACAAATTTTCCTCTTTGGGCCTGCAGACGGCTCGCAAGAAGTGACCTGACCACAAGCGGTTAAAAATTCATCTCTACTTTTTATTTACGCATTGTTTTTCAGCCCTTGGAAAGCCAGAAACATGTAAAAGCTAGTTGAGATATCACCAATGAGGTTGTAGATTTCCTGCCCTTTTTCATCTTATCGTCACTTGTTTCGGCACAAAATACGAGCGTTTGATATCTCTTCAATAGCAGTGATAGTTGCACACTGCATTGCGTAAGAAATAACAGATCCCCTAAGTGAAGCTTAACAACTGGACCGCATCTGTTTCGTAGATCAGTAGTTGAAAAAAGTATTTTGACAGCAGGAGATAACTTCTGTGCTAAAAAAGCATCTACCAAGTTTTATGTCCGAAACTTGTAGTTCCGCTTCATGTACTCTGTGGGGATGTTAGGCGTGCCCATTAAAAAAAACAACAACCTTGTTGCTGTTAGGCGGAAAACTGAAGTTAAAGCAAATGTTCCCGTAAATAATAAATTGTGCGTTCCTGCCAAGTTTTAATGTCCAGCCTAAAGGCGAAGGCAGTCGGCAGAACTGCGAATATCCCTTTTGAGTGCTGGTCGTGATGCCACACAGAGTAGAAACGACCAGTCGTTTTCTTGAACACCATTTTGGTAAATTTGATTGCACTCTCCACATTGAGGTTTCCCAAAAATGTCTGCATCCTTCGCGACGCTTTTGTTTAAGAGGCATATAACCCTGAAGCTTTAATAGCCTACGTAGGCAACGTTTGGTGAGTATTTTTTTGTGTGTGAACCTTCAAGTTACTCCGATGCTTGCACACTTCAAAGCAAAATATCAAGGGCATGTGAGCAAAATGCGAGAAAAAGGAAGGGTCTTCAAAATTTACTGCTTCAACTTATTTAGCTTTCACATTTTAAGAGCTTATCCTTTCGGTGTGTAAATGTGTTCAAAAGCGAGAATTGCTTGCTGAGCGAGATGGTACAACCTCAAGAATAAGAAACCAGCAAAAAAAACGTAGGACCAGGAAAAGACATGCACAGACTGTCGCCAGACTTTCATCTGATTTATTATCGGTTCTACTACGTACTTAAAGCCACTGCTTGCGCAAGCGCACATACATGCCACATTAATCGAAGTCCGGATGTCATTACAAATCAGATAAAAAATGCCACTCTTTGTCAATGAGAACAACAGATGGGTCGCTTATGCAAATACGGTTGTTCTTTTTAATTAGAAACACGTGTTTCTAACAGTTCGCGCTCGAGCCTGGACTTTCTGCAGACATAACGGTAGTGCTGTTAAGCAAAGCTGA
The DNA here is from genome assembly GCF_052857255.1 of Amblyomma americanum. Classification (NCBI taxonomy): domain Eukaryota; kingdom Metazoa; phylum Arthropoda; class Arachnida; order Ixodida; family Ixodidae; genus Amblyomma; species Amblyomma americanum. The sequence continues at coordinate 64,320,980 of NC_135502.1, forward strand.
ACAGTTTTGGCACTCCTTCAGATGTATGACCAGGTTGCTCCTTGTACCAAACCCAGCGTTCTGCCGTGTTCCTGTAGTCGCTCGTTCAAGCACTGCCCCGTCTACCCTATGTAAATTTTTCCACAAGAAGTAGGGATAGAATATCCTACCCTCACAGAACACTTCGTAAACTTCGTTTGGTGCTTTGTTTTGCAGGCGCGTCCTCACTGAGAGCCGGAGATGCGGACTCAAAAACTGGAAAGCTTTCAAGGGGCCGAGAACACTAAATTCACTCCAAATTTCTCGGAAACTTTTTTCAACCCATGCGAAATTCCATAGTAGTTTCCAAGGAAGTTCCATGGAAGTTCCATGGTGGAAGTTTAAGCGACTGCCAACAGCAACGAGGAAGGGCAACCAGAGGCCTCTAATCGAACCACCTGCTCCGCAAGACTCTGCTGCATACCATGCGGGCAAATTTTTATCAGTGCATTTGAGAAACACAGGTTGGCAATGCCGCGTTTTACAAGCTTCGAGTGAGCGGAAGCAAAGGGCAAAAGCGCCTTTTCAGACCGAGGGGCATACTTCCAGCAAACAGCTAAAAACTTGAGTTCTAATTCTAGAAACCTAATGTTGTTGTCAGAGGGTAAATCTTTGGTGAAGACCATGTTCTTGGAACTGGAACTAAAAATATTTAAAATCTGGTACGTCACAGGGGCTAGCTGGTCAGTTGATAATAAAAATAAATGAGTAAAAAGTCGACGACATATCAAAGAAATTTTTACAATACGCTTTTCATGAAGTGCTTTCCGCAGCGACGAATCAAACATGACCAAAAACACGTTAAACAGCACAGGCGCTACACTCGATCCTATGGAGATGCCTTGCCTCTGTACAACATAGTTCTCACCGTGCAGTACGATAGTGGACCTTAGGTACACACTCAGCAGTTCCAGGAAGGAGTCGAGTGCTATTCCTTGTTTCCTCTGGAATGCAACAATCCCGTTGGCCTCAATCGTATCGCGCACTCTTTGTAGAAGCTCGTCCTGCGGTATTGAATAAAACATGTCCTCTATGTCGATCTAGAGAGAAGCATTGGCGCTGAGAAAACCGTCGCTGAGGTTCTCCACCAGGTCGACCTCCGGACAGCAAAAGGATCAGGCGGAACAAGTCCTCCTAAGGCGTGTTTCAAAAAACGTGTCACCATCTTCTGCCAAGAGCCTTCTTCAATCACGATGGCTCTAAAAGGATTTTCCAGCTTGTGAGTCTTTCCCGTGGAAAAAAGCACGCAAGACATTTTGTTCACACTTGCGGGTCTCATTTTTCAATCTAGTCAAATTAAGCTGGTTGAGCAGGCGGAGGGCTAGAGCCTTCGCCTTAAGAGGCTTTAAATCCGACGGCTTAAAATTCTTCTGGATCGCTATGTTCGCCTTTTTCACACACAAGGAAGAAGAAAGCACGAGAAGCCAACCTTCCTTATCCGCCTGTAAAAGACTGAGGTTGTTCTGTCTGAAGTGAGCAATCAAAGGTCGCAGGTCTTCACTCTCATTGTTGCTTGCCCATGTCTTCTCCAGGCATCCAACACCTTCCGACACACAGTGGGTCCCCTGTTCTAGTGGGGCCCTACTGGCGATTCTGTGCACAACTGCTTGAAGCTCGTGTTTCTGTGCTCGGGGTTCCAGGCTTAACTTCGGGCCCATCTTCAGATTGTCATACAAGGCTGGCTGAAGAGAGGCACCGTTGAAATAAGTGACTGGTGTGCCAGCTGCATCCTTCTTGGATTTTTTATTAATGTGGCATGTATGTGCGCTTGCGTAAGCAGTGACTTCAAATACGTAATGGAACCAATAATAAATTTGCTCAAAGTCTGGCGACAGACTGTGTGTGTCTTCTCCCTGTCCTGCGTATTTTTTCACTAGTACTTTTTCTCTTGAAAATGTGTTCAAGAAATCAACATTCTATGCGCACTAAAATGTGCAGAGCGCTATGATGCAACGCTGAGGACATTCACAGCTAAAAGAAATACTGGAGGGTGAACCCTGCCTTTTTAGTGCACAGTTGTAACTTTTTGCAAACTTTAGTCGCGCCAAAAAAAAAGAAAAATAATGCGTTATGCGAGAATCGATTTCATCAAGAAACTTTTCAGCTTCATGACGAATGGCAACGAGCATCTAGAGAACGGAAATTAAAAGTAGCACTCTTCGGCAGCCGATTGATAGGAAGAACTTTGGACCTAGAGCTTCAGCTGCTGAGCTCCTCGAAGTCGTCACGTACAGAATTATAGTGACCATTTGTTTGTTATTACTGTCTACTCTCCTCAGAGTGTCTATTTGAACGTATCGCTTGGTAGCCCTCGCACGTACACGCCATATTTACGTGAACACTAGAACAAGATGAGGTTCAGCGGTTAAAACACGAGCGAAAACGATGAGTTCCAACAGAATGAATTTTCTGACATGTTCTTATATATCGCGCAAGCACGTTAAGGCATAGCTGGAACCCACAGGGACACGGGAGACGAAGTGGGAACATTACTCTCACTACTTATACTGAAAAAGCACAAACCTGTCCCGTTTGAGGAAAAAGAGGGAAGATGACCACCCATATCGACCAATAAAACTGGGGATTGAGTGTATTTAAGCGCAAAACAACCTATGTGACTGAAACAACCAATGCGGCTACTTCATGAAGAATGAAAGCTAAAAATAGCCCTATGATTCACATCATTTAGGTTCTCTTTGGCAGAAAAAACTGCGATGGGCTGAGGACGTTCGGAGCGGTCAGGGAGACTTTCATTGAACTGTCAATGTGGTCATCGCAGTAATCAGTGACAGTTAGAACCTGAAGACTGGTTACGGTCACTGGAGTCCAAATAGTGCCGCTGTTCAGAGTGTGGCATGAAATGTTGCTCTACAAGCCATTAGATTCGTACTTTTTGGCAACTAAATTGTGTCGTTGCTACAGTTGTGCGCAGATAAGAACGCAGGCTTGTCAAAGTGAACAACGGCGCATTTAGTGTGTGACGTTTGCGGATTAAATAAAAAAGTGTTCAGCTATCGTTTGTCATACTACAGGAATACATTAAGACGATACTAGTTTTTTATATCGTCGTCTAATGCGATATAGAACTTGCTGAAGATCTGTTTCAAGAGCATGAAATTTTGCCATGAAATACACATCAAAGAGTGCTAGTATGCTCAGGAAGAAAAGCTGCAACGCTACATCAGAGTCTACGGGTGTTATCTCTTGTCCCTAGCATTGTCTCGCCTGATCTTTTGCCAGCTCAATAAATGCCTTATCTTTTAACTTTTTCAATAAGTTTGTTGTGCTTGGTTGCTCATTTAGGAGCTCTTTTTTTCTTTTGAAATACTCATAACCAAGAGTGTTTGACAAAACCGACCGGCCCAGAATTGCAAGCAGTGATGTGAGTGTTTTTAATGCACGCGCGCGTTTAATACTAAGCTTAACATGTCTCGATGAGGCCATTGTATCGATGCCAGTTCTTGGAAAATCGGCCCTGATTTTGGCAATGATTACAACACATAGGTCCGCCCTCAACAGTTACTGCTCCACTAATTATAATTTGTTTTCTATGTGCATGCTGTATCATTTACGACGTTGTTCCAGCCCCTACTTCTGAACAGCAGAACTAATTCTCTTCTCACACTGTCTTCCTTTTCGTAGAGAGTTTTTATAGCGCGTTCTGTTACAGATTTTTCTGTTTTTTGTCTCTTCCTGGTTTTGCTGTTTCTCTTTGTTCACATCTGCGCATAAATGCGTGAATTTCGCTTGACCAGCAAGAGCAATGTATAGAGAATATTTCGAGCGGAAAACTTGACAGCTGTCATCTGAATAAGAAGCGAGCACGCGCATATAACACAAGTACAGAGCAGACACCGGTTAACTGGTACACATATAGAATAACTATGCAAGAGAGCGACCAGATAAAATGAAGGAAAACCTATTTTTCTTGTCGAGGGAAATGAGAACTAATAATGTCTCTGAAGAAGGGGGTTCGCTGACTATACAAGAGAAACTTGAGTTTAAACTCAATTGTGCAGAGGCCTTTCGGAAGCACGCGCGAATTGGACTGGTGAACAGTGACTGGAAGCTCTAGCAACCGAATCGACCACCCGTCGTAGCATTCGGGAAGATCATGAGAACTGAAAATGAACAGCGGGTGTGAAAGGACAAAATATTTTGCGCGTCAAGAGCAGCAAGAGCAGGAGCAGGAAGCGCAGGCGAGGAGACAGACGCGTAAAAACACTGAGAATAGAGCACGGAGCCAAAGCGAGGAGTTCGAGACGTTTCACAACTTTGTCTGCATTTGAGCAACTGCGTGTAACTGGCCTTCCATACACGTTATACTCGGAAAGGAACATGCTTGCATGGTGACGCCGGTTGTGTTGAGCTAATCTTGAGTGTCACCAGTTATCCAAGAATGTATTCTTCGTTTAATAAGTATCTCCAATGGCACACGCTTGCCTCAAGATAGCACAACAGTCACAGTATATTCGTAACATGAGCGCTCCATGAGTGTTATATCTGACATGCACGTACACTGGGAACAAGCCTTCATGAGCATTATGCCAAAATACCTCACCCTGGCTACTGCCGACGCATTTATTCGGGACTGGGACGAGGTGTACAGCTGTTTTTTCCCCTCAGTGCGCAGCATATACTCCATCTTCTAAAATTTGTTTGTCCACTCCGAAAAACATTAAAGAAAGAGGGATGGAGCCCGGGCCACAAAGCTTTGCCGTGCTTGTAGCCAATTCAAGAGAAATGAAATGCGGGTAAAGGCTCTTATATGGTCAGCAGCCTGCGGGCATTATGATTGAATTTCGAATAAAAAAAGCTCCCAGTTTCCATCCGGCACGTGGTGAGTGCACTTAAACTGCACCCTCTTCCAGGCTTGCGTGGGTGTACACATGAAGGTTCCAGGTTGTTGTCATCATCCTGTGTCGCAGACAGTCGTTTGATGTCGCAATAACATGGCTATACCCTCTGCAGAAATCAGCAACTAGGAAGAGACCTTCTTTAAAATTACACGCAGTTCTGTTGCTAACGACATACTAAGGGATTAAGTTTTGCTCGGCACAAGCCGGTAAAACATTGACAAGCGCTGCATTCTTTGGTAAAACATGGCGCACGGGTTTCCTTGCCTGCGCTCACTCTTTTCAGTGGAGGCATTGCATATTTATTGTTCATCCTTCTTAGCCAAGATCCCTAACAGCTCCCTTGCACCCTCGCAATATCTATTTAAGGTGTGACCTTCATTCAGTCGTTCACAGTAGATTAATAACCCCGCCTGAAGTATGACTTTACCGTGTACAGCTCAGCCGTCACAATTTAATTTCTGTTCTTTTGTCCGTGAGAGCTGCTTAATAGCTTCAACACGATCCTTAGAGTTTTCTAACTGAAAGCGGTTCACAAACGCTTGTTTTACACAGATACACGTTCTTTTAATTGTGCATAAAAATACGCTTTTACGCTGAGTCGAAGTCCTGAACACTCCAAAGAAAAACAGGTACGAAAAAGGTCACTTTCATGTGATGGGCGTTAGCTTAATGGGCTTAGAAAATAGCCACCCTCATTACCCTGTTATACATAAAAGGAGCACGATGAAGCAGAGGTGGGAGTCGGACCGTATTTATAGTCTCTTGTAAAGTGACACTTCTTGCCAATTGTAGACTGCCAAGTGCATCGGAATAACTTTTTTTTGCACATTATTATTATTATTATTCTGCTAGCGACGACTCACGTTCCATCGCGTTTTTTTCTCGGGTGCTGGAGAAAACGGCACTTTTCTATTAGAGCATGCAGCGTCCCTTGATCGATGATACCGGTTCCTTACGCTATTGTGCACAGAGCATGCAATATTAAGGCGTCAATCGAGGAAGTTCCACGTAGGCGCTACTAGACTTGTCTTTGCCGTTGAAGTCAGGAGATTGGATTGCCAACAGGAATTGTATTCACTGAGAACATTGCTTCCAGAGTAGAGCATTGGGAGTTTAGTCTAGGACTCCAGTGGTCGCGTACACTGCCGAGGCGCGCCGGACAAGTTAATACCAAGTCATCTTGCTCCCGTGGCCAGCAGTCGGCGGCCAACAGGCGACCTTAGCACATGTAATTACAAGATCTCTACTTTGGATTTGAGTGCTGTGTGTTACTTTTAAGTGCAGAGAGAACCAGAACGAAGCACGCAGAAAGCTGGTTAAGAAAATACTCATGCGGGCTTCAGGCGTCTTCCCATTCCTTGTTTCGGCTAAAAAAAATAGTGCTTGCTATCTACTAATAGCGATGACAGTGAAACACTGCTTCGCGCAAGAAATAACGGGTCCTCTTTGTGAAGGTCACCGAACAGACCGCTTCTGCTTCTGCAGATCAGCGGCCAAGAAGGGCGTTTCCTGAGGAGGGCACAGCTTTTGTACCCAAGGAGCCACTAGAGAAATTCCTTATAGGAAGTCTGAAGTTACATTTTATGCACCCTGTGCAGATATAAGCAGCCATTTAGAGAACTGAATTTCTTGCTTTCAGGTGAGAAACTAAACTAATCACTGTGTTTCTGTGAATATAAAATTGGTGGCTGCCGCCAAGTTTGTGTGTGATAGCCTGAAGGCGAATGCCGCTAGCTAAAATTTGAATATATATTTTTTTTGTGATTGCGAATGAATAATTCACATAGAATGGAAAGGCAGAGTCATTGTCTTTAGCCCCATTTAGCTAATTTTCTGCACACTCTCGAAATGGAGGGTGCTCAAAAACGTCTGAGCCCCTTACCTCCCGACCCTTTTGCTCGGGGAAATAAAAGCATGAATCTTTGATAGCTGAGGCGCCGGAGTTTTTTTTCTTTGAGCCTATCCAGCTACTCCTACGCCCGCAGACAGCAAAGCAACACCGCACAGGAATGTGTTCTAAATAGCTTAGTTCTTGCGAGAAAAAGGACGGCCTGGAAGGGCGGCCTTGAAGACACCTTGAAAATTCAGTTTAGCAGGCCCGGCATTTGTGTTTTAATAGCTTTGTGTTCCAACTCTGCACAAATGTTCATATAATGTGCAATAAGAATGCGCTGATATGTGCAGGGCTACTGAAGCAACACGTCCGAGGTACCCAACACAATGTAAGTCTTGAGTCTGAACGCTGCCTTTGAGGTGCACAGATGTGAAGTATTCGGAAACATGTTACCATTCGCGTCTACTACACATTTAGAGAACAGAAGATAAAAGTGGCACTCTTCGGCAGCCGTTTGAATTTCTGGTTCAAGGGACCATGACAGCTTAGCTTGTCGAAGTTTTCTGGTACAATAAAAATATGCTGATCGTTTTTTTTTTTGTTTACTCTCTACAGAGTGTCTCATTAAAGTTAGCGCTCTTTTGCCTGGCCATCACAGGTATGTGCATTCTATAGAAGCGACCAGAAAAACAAAGATTATAGCGGATAATTAAGGAAGCGACAAAAATTCGCTGAAACAGAATTAATCTTGCCACATGGGGCTATATGATGGCGAAGCAATTACAGGCATAGCTAGAACCGGAGACATAGCGAGAATAATATTATTGTTACGCAAAAGCAGCAGAACACCCGCCCATGTGGACGATAAAAAGGGACGAAGTCAGCCCTTCTTGACCTGCAAAAGTGACGAGTGAGGGTATTGAAGGGCAGAATAAAAGATGTTACTTTAAAACAACAAATGCGACTGACTCGTGAAGAATGCTAGCTAAATATGGCCCATTGATTGACGTCAGATAATTTCCATTCGCTCGAGAAAACTGTTTGGTGTCTGGGCGCCATTATTTAGATGGGCAAAGCAGACCTTGGCCGGTATCAGGAAGACGGAGCTTGAAGCCTCACGTGATGATCACCGTAACTAGCGAAAATGAGTAATTGAAGACTGGTACCTGGCACATAACGGCAAATAATTTCGCCGTTGAGTGGGCGTCGTGAATTGTTTTCACTCAAAGCCGTCAGATTCATACTTTAGAGGAAATAAGTTGTGGCATTGGTGCACATTTACAAACTGTAAAATGTAGGGTTGTGCAAGTATAGGACGGCGTATTTAGTCTCTTCCATTGCAGATTTAAAAAAGCATTTAATTATAGCTTCTATTTTGCGACTATGCAGGCAAAGTGAAAACAGCGATATAGTAATCCACCTTCATATAGAAAATATTGAAGATTTCCTTCAACGACATGGGATAACTGTGTTGTCCAAAAACATTACACCCATTAAGCGTTGTGATACATTAGATTTGAATCTTATCACCCTGATCTTTCAATAATTATCTGGCTCAAATAATTTGAATTTGATCCCGTAAAAGCAAACACTTACAAAGTTTTACAGGCACTGATCACCCCCTGAATTGCCAAAAGGGTGGCTCGTGTTCGGGATCCAGTAGTCCAATCAGTTATCTCCAAGCAAGAGACGCTGATTACACCTCAGCGGTCCTATTAAACATAATTATACTATTTTGAGCGGTTGGGCTTCTACATACTTAGTAGTATAAACAAGACGATGATAATGTAATGAAGAATTGTACAATATTTTAGGCGGATTGGGAAGAAATTACAAGACGGCGCTACGATGTGGATCCCTTTGCTCTCCGCTTCGGCGAACATTTTCAGCGGGTGCCTGGCTGTCCAGTAACGACCGGGGGTAAAAAGTTGTGGTGTGCTGGCAAGGTGTGCGACGTTAGACACTCAACCAAGTGAGTTGACCGCAGGACGATTGTCACATGAAATTCCAGTGGCCTGAGGGCAACTGCACAAGGGACGAATAGGTCGCCCTATACGCACGCTCCTCAGAGGAGGAGCGCTATGCAATTGCGCCCTACACCGTTATATAATTGTTAGATTCATCCTCTGGAATAAATTATTGCGGGAAATTGATGTCTATTCGAGCGCTAGCACTAAAACCCCCACTCTCAGATTCCGCCGATGTTTGTCTGTTCGAAGCCAGGTGGGCCACCTAGTTTGCGCGACGTGATGACGCCATACCAACATGCCTGACAGATTATGAGCAGACTGACCACCGTGAGAAGCGGTGTTGGAATTAAATGTTTGGTCGCAACATGTTGCCCGGGAAGAGCAACCTGGGTGTGACAAGCCCCACGAGTCGCAGCAGCTGCCATCGCAGAGAAGTGGCGCATCACTTAACCGCTGCGTCACTGCGTCAGGAGTGGTATGTGGACTCCAAGCAATATAAGAATGTAGAGAATGATCAGTTACCCATATATTGGCGTTAACCCAATAACGCTAACGCGTCATAACCCTTAAGGCGGCGCTTAAATATTCTCTCTTCTTGTTGCGCTCTAACACTAAGACCCCCACTCACCGATTTCGCCGATCTCTTTGGGAAGCCTGCTTCACCTTGAAAACGGATCTTTATAGCGAAAAATAAACCGAAGTGCTAGCGCATCTAATCTCAACTTGGCCTAACCACCCTAAATAGCCAATATTTTCATATTCCCAAGTGAAAACGTGGTAGGTTTTAACGTAGTAAACTAGACTAGACGTGCGAAGACGTGCCAACCATTAGCCGCTTTTTTTCTGCCATCTGCATGTGTACGCAACTGCGTTTCTCGATCTTCATCATCGCTCCCTCTCTCCATTCGGCGGCAGCTGGCGGCGCCATCCCCCCATTGGTTACAGCTGGCGTGATGCTCCTTCAAGCTTTTCCGAGCTTCCGCCATTGGATGCAGCTTCCGCGACGCTGCTCCGAACTTTTCCAAGCTTTTTGCCATTGGCTGGAGCTTTCGCGATGCTCCTCCGAGCTAACCCGAGCTTACCCGAGTTATTCCGAAGAAAAGAAGATCCTTGCACGGGGTTGAAGCATCTGGAGTAGTGATTTCGAGCTAAATATCATCTGTAGACCCACTATCATATTCACTGCGGATGAAGTCGCCTCTCGTGATACTAGTTTCAACAGTGCCTTGTGTCTTGGTCTGCATATTTTGATCTTGTCCTTCTTATTCGTCATCTGTGTTTCTTTTTTACTTCGCGCCGTTATACTCCACACCCACTTCCTTCGAGTGGCGATTGTACTGAAGCCCGTTGGAGCTGTAGTCGTAAGAACCTACAAGTGAAGGGATGGCAGGTAAAGAGCCACGCCAAGGCTAGAGTAAGAAAACAAAGAGAGGAGAAGCGAACAAGACAGATGCCCAGTCAAGGGAAAGAAGAGGAAGAGAATGGCGAAAAGCAGAATGCGGAGAAAGATACAAACGAAGGAGAACACAGTCACGCCTGTTGTTTCAAAAAGAAAGCAAAGGAAAATGAAGAAAGAAGTGTGGATGTAGAGCGGAGTTGAGAAAACGGAGGGATATCAAGGTACTCGCGGATTCTTTGAGAAGTTGTCTTTTAGTTGAGCCAGTCTTTTGATTTTTTTGAATTTACATTCACGCATAAATATTAGTTCTTCATTCAAATATATGTTTAGTTGCAAAAAGAAACACTGTGCATCGTCTTTTTCGGTTTGTCATAATTGTTTATTAGTGGTCCTTAGTATGAAAGCCGAATTTGTCCGAGCCTGTGAGCTTTTGAAATCTTATTATACCTTAAGGCGTTGTCTTCGGAGCCTGACTATATCCAAGCGTAAAGTAGCGGTTTATATATGAGCAGTTATGTTCGTAAAAGCCGAATATACCTGGATAGGTGTGTATCGAAAGATTATAATGCAAGGATGCCGTGCTCATGCAATGGTGTTTCGAAAAAAATGAAAGAGTGGTTACAATGCCGATTATTCTGCACCCCAATTGAGTTTTTTTTTGTCCTCATAACGATGTCTCCTTTATTAACTTCGATATGTTCAAGTTAGTAACCTCCGCTTTTAAGGAAAGGAAAGGTCAATATAGGTATGCACTGAACCCATTTTAACACAGAATAGTAATTTTAACTCCAAGCTGGAAACACGTTACCCTGAAAATTTGCTTCCCAGAACAGCAGCAGCACAGAGCATTATAAATTGGACGTATTTCCTCATAATCGTCTTGTAGCAAAGGCGTGTCCTGTATTCCCGCAAATAACCCGGTCCTGTGCCGGCCCCCGCCACCTTATTCCCCAAAATTCTAATTCTCATCCACCCAACTGATTTTAAGAGCGTTAGCTCTTATCACGTTTCGAGATTTCGTGGGGTCTGCTACCACCGTGAGATCACAGCATCATTTGTGGCAGCAACTAGAAAACGGCGCATCTCGAATTTAGGACTTGTAGCGCCATCTACAGTACCATTGTAAAAACAGCCACCTGCCACGCGCCAATGGTGACGTCATGGTCCAATATGGTGGATAGAGGTGGAACTATGTAAGTATGACGTCAGGAAACGGAATAGCGGCATAGTTTCGGTTTATCAAATCTAAGATGGCGGCCATTAAAGTTAGTTGTGCCTCCCTCCTCCCCTCTTCCCTCCTCACCAAAAAATATCCTCTTACGGGTATGAAAACTGTCCCGTTACGGGATCTCTATACATGAATATGTTCATTCAGCTATATATGCTCTGAGCGACACGGGACTCGAAACGTTGTGCTCTTGAACGCGAGGCACATGTTCTACCTCTAAGCCATCGCCGCATGCTCCTGACGTCTTTTATTCAAATGAATTCATTTACTCTTAGGCGAAGCTTGGTACACACGACGGAACAATAATTTTTCATAGGGAGTGTAGAGGTATGTGATGGGTGGCGATTCTGGATGGTGCGAATGGTGTAAGGAAGTGAACAGAGGGCGGCAGTGGATGTGTTGGAAGCCCCCAGCTGTGTGGAGCTTCTAGAAGGTGGAGGCTTCACTCAAGTGCCCTTCACACTGACAACGGCGGTATTTTCGCCAAGATTTCTGGTACTGCTATCCCAGCAAAATGAGTGTGGGTCCATCAAGAGCATCGTCTTTTGCCGTCATAAAAGGGGCTACGAAACACCGCTTGAACGGATGCCGGTTACGCTTCACATGTATTCTTTATGTCACACAGATGCTGACTCAAAAAGATAGACGAGAATCGATGCATAGGAACGGGAGTTATTCAACGAAGAAATTTCAAAATGCAAGCAAACAAAATGCTTCCCTCAACTCGATTTTCGCGCAGCTTCCCATTCCCATTTCACTCTCCCAATGACGACACCCAGGGCGACCAATCAAAACAGCCTACCTTAGCACGTGGCGGAAGTTTGCACTGCATGGTTGCCTGTTCTCTGTAACTCGTTCATGCCAAGGCTGGCAGCGCTGTTTGCATGGTTACAACAACCATGTGAACGCCCAGCTGACCCAGCGAAGCTTCACCGTCATGTCGACGGCGCAGAAGGAAACACTGATCAGTGACGTTCCCTTATGGATCCGAACTCGAGCACGAGATACTGCGAAGGTGTGATAGCCTGCGCAAGATATCAGACACATTTAGCATAGCGCGTATCGCTACTGCTTACCGCCAACCATCGCCCGTCGCTCTATAGTCACTCCTAGCGCGCTGGTTGGCCACGGCGAGCAAGGAGCGCGCGCTGTTGACGGGAACGTGGCACCATCTGGCGCCACCACCCGGTGATTCTCCACAAACTGACGATGTGCACTGCCTGCTAAATGTGAAACGAACGCATCCTTCCATGGGACCGAAACGAACGCTTATAGACTGCAATGGCTCGATCGGATCGATTCCGCAAAGCCGCTCTCAGATACATAGAGATTAGCCATAAAGTGTTTAGTGCTAGGTTGTAGGATGTTTACAGAAAGGAGCAAAGTCCTTCGATGCAAAAAGTAGCCAGTGCTTTTGGTGGCGTGTTTTTCTTTTACTTGATTTACAGTGGTTTTATTTAGGGAAAACAAGCTGGTTTTGTTAATGTAATATAAAACACAAAAACCTGACAAAACGTATCTCTAGTTATTAACCCAATTCGCAGTATATTTACTATTTGTCCAATCATCAAGCTAGCGCAAAGTGATGTCATATCCGCTTTTAAAAACCGCCACTGTATGGTGACACCGTCAGCGCCACGGATTTGTTTTTTGAGCTAATTAAAACATTAAAAATCACAGTATACGTGGTACGACCGACACTAATAGCATCACTATAACTCATTCTATGCAACCAAAAGGCAAAACAATGCACTGAAAATGTGTTTCGGGGCCCTTTTAAGGACAAAAGTTTGCTTCTATACGTATTTTTCTTATAATGTTTTGTCATTTATGTCAGTGGCAAATAAGTGCATGCCGGAAGATGAAGCGGAAACAAAAGTACCATATCTATCATACACGTTCTTTATGGGCGATAATATCAATAAGAACGACATTTAATGGAAGTCTGCCTTTTTTTTCTCTATTTCTCCGATGACCATTTTCATTCGCGTCCTAGAATGCATAAAGTGCAATTGCAGTGTTCATCGCCACTATGCTGTGACGCTCAGTATGTCATGCAATACACATCCGTCGTGAAATATGCTGCGCAATGCTGCCTTTCGTTTTAAAGCCGTTTAGAGAGTCGCCAATTTTCACAACCGTCGGGCCCGAATGACTTTGTCCGCTCGGCTGCCATGATTTGGCTTTCAATGACTGCTCTTCTTGACACTTCTAGGTAAATACGGGGCGCCACTTTACTAGCGTAGCCAATGATTGTAGACCTTTGTGGCGAGACTTGCGGGCTGTGCTGTTGTCTCTTCTCGACTGCAGGTAGGGATCACTTGTTTCCCTGTTCTTTGGGCATTAACAATGAGGGCATCATGGAACACCTAAAAAAGTGCATAAACTGCTCAATTCCCTATCAAACAGACCTGAGTTTTTTTAACATGAGAGAAGGAGGGTATAACGAACTAGTATCTGTTATGTGCTGCTTGATGTCTTAAAGCTGCTTGAATTTGACAAAAAGCATTAAAGCTTAAAACTTGTGAAAAGCTGTAGCTAGCTTAAGCTCAACCTTAAGGGCATGAAGCGATAGCGTTAATGAGATAATGCCCATATATGCGGAATTGGTTATTCTCGAATTTATATTCATAGATCCCTGGGATTGCTCTTATCACTCCTGGCGCGGTTGTGCTGCGGTTAAACGATGTGCCACTGACCTGCGATGGCAGGTGCTGCAACCTCGTGTGAACAATCATAATTTAACACTCACTGGCAATTCGGGTCAGTTTTCTCATAATCTCATGGGGACACTGTGATGACGCCACATTGTCACGTGACCTAGGCGGCCCATCTAGGTTACTTCTAAGGGGATTTTTCGCTTACAACGCCGACGACGACGACTTGGAATTTTCTGCAGAACAGAACCCTGAACGCTATTGCGTTAAAATAGCAAGTTCTGGTTCGGTCATATGACGCCATCAGTAAATGATGCCAATGAAAACTGAACAAAAAAAAATTCTGGCTCATGGCAATGCCTCAGCCACGCGACCGACGTCACGCAAGACGGTATAGAGGATTGTGGGCTCAAAATTGCACAGAGCCAAGTCCATTCTTCGCACATTGCCCCCGACGACATCTTTATGTTTGGACATACGAGAACACCTTCGAGGATTTTGGTTTTTCGGTGCTGATGACCTTAAAGAAGGCGCTAAGAACTTTTTCGAGGCGTGCAGCCAAAATTTCTTTTCTTCCGGTATCGCCGAATTTCATGTGTCAGCTGCAGTGATGTTGGAGAGGATTGGACTGAAAACTAAATATTTTTTTCATCCTTGATTTATAGGTTATATGTTACTCAGAACATATGAATGCCCATCGCGAGAGTGACGCGTGAGGAAACAGAGAAAAGGGAGCTTAAATTCTGGTGTTTTATTTGAAGAGAAGCGTAGTAGAGCACACGGTTCCTTTAAAAACAAATTAGAAGAGAAAATTTGAGTTAAAAAGAACAGATATGAACGATGGTCTGTTAGGGTAACGGAATGCATTCGGTGAGAAGGGCACCCTAAGAGGAGTTAGGCGATCGAATGTGAAGTGGAAAGACGAGATTAAAATGACTGCTGCCATAGGGTCGATGTGGCTTGCTCAAGAAACGGGTGTTCGGCTTTCACTGAGAGAGGATTTTGTCCAGCGGTGCAAAGATCTCGTACCATGACGTTGACGTTTACGACGCTATTACATATTTCCTGAGGTCTGTAGTGATTAAATGCAGCTGCAAGAATATTTCAGTAACTGTACTAACGAGGCAGACTTGACAGGAGGTGTCCAGACATCATTTCGTGGACACGACACAAAAATAAACACGATGATTCAACACTTCTGCGTAAAATCATCAAACCCGCGTAGGCTGACGTACTGTTTTATACACGTGTCCCTTTCTACTACAGAACATGTTTCAAAATTCTTCACTGTTGCAAAACTCACCGAAAACATATTGTTTACAGCAGTATAAAGTCTTGATATGGTCTTGTATTCTCTGGAAGTAGGAAGGCAATGAAATTACTTGTGGCAATTTTTATTGGCAATTTTGCCGAAGTCTCTCAAATGTGGAGCTCCTCAAGAGCTCCTCGATTGTTTCGGGAAACGTGGTATGCATAGGCTCCATAGCTTCACCTTGCTTTCTGTAAGTATTAGCGTTTTCTACTCTTAAAAAGAATTATCAAAGTGTTCGGAATCCTACACGGCATTAATTATTTCGTTGCTAGCTTCTAGTGCTGCATCTCAACATAACTAAAAGGTGCCGACACCGACTCGAACGGCTAGTACCAATCTTGTACGCATATACAAGAAAAGAAAGCAGAACAAAAATTGTTCTTCGCAATATCGAACAGAAATATAAAGTCACAAAAAAAGCTCGTTCTATGATATTTGAAGATAGTTGCTGTGCTGGAGCCCTCAAGTTTGGTGTACACTCATTATCGTCCAGAAATCAACATCAGTTTTCAGCACGTAAATATTTGCGAAAGAAATACATAACCACCTCGAACTGGCTGCCCTGATAAGGATAACTGTCTCCCCAGTGCGGGCTCTTAATACCCAGACCTTCGCTCGTCCTGTGGAAAGCCAACTTTAGTTTCTCTGTTTCCTAATTCTTGCTTCGATGAGAGTCTTTATAGTATCGGACTGCGATAAGTCGGACAATTTTGATCTGAACGTTTTTTAAATGTCGTTTTCGTTTTATCTTTGAGAGTGAAAGTAAACTTTGATTTGGTTTGCTTTGAATATTTTAAAGGACAGTATTTTTAGACGTGCCTTTTACTTTTCATTTTATTTCGTAGGGACGCCATTCGTAGCGAAAACGGTAGTAAGTCTGGAAGAAAATGGCCAATCAGAGAGTCGGGTGTTCTGGATGCGGTGCTTCCTCTAGCCACTTTGCTGCCACCGCATACTCTCAGAAAACGTCACAGGGAGCATGGCCAACCAATAAGACTTTCATTTGAGCTAATTGGTTGTAGTAGGACATGATTTACGCAAAAACGTACTGGCGCGAAAAGACGGAACAACACACACACGACAGGACTAGCTTTAACTTCCAACTAAGTTTACTCATGGAAAAACCACTTAATAACCACACGAGCAGGCAAAAACGTGCAAGCAAAAACAATACAAAGGGTGAATTAAAAAAAAGAGCAAATATCTAGGTAATACCGGTATTCTTCACAGATACACCGACAATAAATGCCAAGCCTGATGGCCCCTCCACGACCGCGTTTCAAAGCAGCAGCTCCTAACGCCCATCCGTCCACCGATTCAAAGCGGGAGTTGTCGAACGGTTCGAGTAACGGGCTCATACACAGAGCCTCACGTGGGTGAGAAAGTGCCGTAGCAACTGCTAGAGGGTGTGGCTTTGTGGAATTTGTGCGAAGGGGGTTGTCCGCAGCTTTAGATCGCTTCGCGGCATGGCGAAAAGGAATCACAAGTTGTAAGCTCGTCTCAGTTTGCAGCAACCTGTAAATTCCCTCTCCGCAATTCCCGACGATGCAGTCGAGAATCCTGCAGACTTTCTAGGTCTACTATTTGTGGAAGAGGTCAGCGTCATCTATTTAATAAGAACATCAGAAAGGTTCAACGCTGATGATTGCTGAAATGCAAAAAAAATGTTAAATTATTGACACATTATTCGAGGTGGGGGTGAAGTTTCCTGTCTCTTACCCCGGTAATTCCCGCTTTGTTTTTTGTGGAACTCTGTGCCACTAAAACAGGAAGATAATGAGACTTCCTCAGTTCGGCCTCTGTTGCAGGAAAGCACACCAGCACGTAACAGGTGCTCTCTATATGACCCAACGCGTGCAAATTACGTGACAAGAATGCACTAAATAATTGCAAACGTCAAATGCAGCCGTGAAATTCCAGAAGAGGGCCCTCATTCTCGATTGCAATATATCCTCGCGTTTTTCGAGCCACGCCCTTTTGCAGATGGTGGGGCCGCAGAGCAGCACCCTGGAGAAGCATCTGGAGCTCTCCCAATGAGTGACGGAGAAGTTTTGTGACCAGAAAAAGTAGTGAAGGTCTGTCATTTTATGAAGCAGCGTGAGAATTCTTTCCTATTTACAAATACAAGTCGGTCCGTATGCAGAATGCCGTAATTTTTTTGCTATTTGGCCCCCAGAGATACGGTTAGCTGCAGCTTCTGGCAGCGGTTAACAAGGCTACGCTCTGAGGCCTTTGCCAGCTAGAGACCGCATGTCTGGAGATCTAGTCCAACCAGCGTTATCCGGACATCCATCTGTCTCATAGCGCATGACATAAATCCAATTCAAAGTGAAACAGGTTTTTCGTGCTTTGCATTGCAAAGCTCTGTATCGCTCAGGGAGATTTGAATTTTCTGTATATTAAAGCTTATCCCACTACGCAAAATTTATATTCTCTGTCTTGATCCGCAGTAGATATAGGCAAGTAAGGCATTGAAAAACTATGCTTCTCTGTTTGCTCCGGCACTGGTTCAAATCCCACTCAACGTTATACTGTGCTAAGCTTTTGCAGCGCTATCTGACTTAGCTTTGTCCCCCGGCTTCCGCGTAGTCATTCATGTCCATGTCAAGGAATCCGGTTTGTGCATCGCGCTACCTCCTCCGTTGTCGGCTAGAGCGGGTTCTCCCACCACCACGTGACCACGCCATGCGGGAACTCGTGCCTGGGGATAACATCGTTGGCATCAGGTGAGAGTCGTGGTCGCAGCAAGAAGCCTTGAAACACATTCAAATTCCTTTCAAGAGAGCATACCGAAAGACTGGATGGCATGGCAAGACCGGGAGCATTTTAGCGTGTGCCGATATCACAGAGGAAACACAAAAAGTGCCTGCTGGAGATATCAGAACATCTAAAGAACCCGAGGTGGTAGAAATTTATGCGAAGTCCACCACTGATCGTTTCTTTGAGAAAGAACGAAGGTGGGAGTGAAACAATGGAATCTGTTTTGGTTTGCGGTTTGGTTTATGGGGGCTTAACGTCCTAAAGCGACTCAGGCTATGAAATACGTCTTAGCGAAAGGCTTCGGAAATTTCAACCACCTGGGGTTCTTTAACGTGCACTGACATCGTTCAGTACACGGGCCTCTTGAACTTCGTCCCCATCGCAGCTCGACCGCCGCGGCCGGAATCGAGCCCGCGTCTTTGGGTTCAGCAGCCGAGCACCCCAACCACTGAGCCACCACTGCTGCAGTAAGAAAATATTGAGTGCATTGAAAATTTAGGACATAACCCCTGATTATTTCACATTCGGAACAAATCCCTGAGTGCATTCGAACAACCTTAGGTGCTCGTTCGGACCGCTGATGTTTTCTTGAGTTTAATTCTCAAGCGCCGGATTCGATTTTGGTGAGCGCACAAGATTGTATGATTCGATCTGCATCTGAGGGATTCTAAGCAAGGCAAAAGTAGCTAGCAGATGATTACAGGGAAGAAGTCAAAGCATTAAAAATTGGAGGCGCAGCGGGTCAAAGAATGAGCGAACGCTCTCAGATCACCACCTGCTAAAGCTCTGCACGAAAAAGTCCTGAAGACTGTATCCGCACGTTTCCGAACCATAAATAATTTCGCGGAGAAGTTGCTGGTCACTGGCCTTACAGTTTAGGCAAGCTGCTGTAATTTTACTGCTTCAGTACTACAGTCTCTCTTCAGCACGTTTTTGTGCACGCGTGTGTGTACAATAGCGCATTCTACAATAAATGATGCAAACGCAAATTTGACATATCTATCGCTTGATCGCGTGAGGATTTTATTTCTTCTGGCTAACATTGTTGTTGCAAAATTCAGCTTAATGTTGTTTACATATTTAAGTCGATGCGGACCTGATTTTGCGGAGAATAGTATCTAAGTGCATTTGATGCTTGAAACGTTACTTTGCGAGAGAGTACTGTACCTGAAGTTATTTTTCGAGTGCACACACCTGCAAGCTGTTTTGTTCAAATAACCTTGGCAGAAAGTGAAAAGCCTTGACTGAATGCTAAGCTTAATTTCGGGGAGAAGAGTTCCGCAAATAGAACAACGCAGGGTTAAATGAAGAGGTATGGAAGAGGCCTTTTCCTTTAGTGGGTGCAGTCAGGCTGCTGCATCTGATGATGATGCTGATGATCGTAATTTGTCGCACTTGTTCAGCAAATTTTCCAACCAATGCTCAGTAACAAACCCGGACGAGAGGAGAACAAGCGTTCAGAGGAAACTGAACAAATGTAACGGATATTGAGACTGAAATACTTTCAAAGAAAAAAATGTTCTCCTAGTTCCCCAAGAGGGAAAACACCGCATAGCAGTGTTTTCCTCAGCCGAAAACAAAGTACAAAAACAACAACTGCTACGCACAGATCTAGCGTCTTCATCGATCTTTCCCTGGGGATTCCAGAGGGCAAAACAAGAAAAAGGACTAATGGACTCGGCAATAATGTAGCCCCGTGATCACCGTTTTCTATGTCCCCTTGTCTTCGCTTTGTCTGGATGCAGCGCGAAGGCTTGTACCGCTTGAACACTACGCGAAGATCAGGAGAAGGCAAAATGTCCCACTTGGCACTGAGGTAGTAACAGCTCCTTTTCTTTACTTTCCTGGTTGCTCGAATGTACTAAAAGCCCATAAGCTAAAGGCTGGCGTTTGCTATGGGAGAAGAGAGAATAGGAAGGTCAATCTCACGGTATTTCTGCTGGGAGCACTTACTCAGTACTGCATCATTTGCTATGACTTGGTCGGAATATCCTCTTTCTCTCTTATTTACAGGCTTTTATAGAAAGCTATGGTGCATTTGGTTTTAGCGGAAGACTTTCGCTTACAAGTCAAAAAGCGCGTCAGGCTGCACGCCCACGCAAAACACAAAACAAAAAAATACGAGACAGCATTGGCTTCGTGTCGGCGGTGTTGTGGTGAGGTGATTAGTGAAAAAAGTATTGGTAATTTTTTTCGTACAACATAATGAGGCAAAGTGCTTTCAGCTGTGCTTAGGTCAATAATAATGGAAAACTAGTAATACGCAGATTGAATTTTAGCTTCAAAATAAGTCCTGGAATGTGCATATAAACCGTTTGTGCGAAAAATGAAAAGCCAAGATGCAAAATAGTTATAACGCTAAATCTGCGGACTCTTCTACTAAAAGAAAGTGAGCAAAAATAGTTATGTATATAAAGCACTCAAGGAATTTGTTGCTGGCAAAGCCGTATCTTCGCGCAGGCACGATGGAGTCACGAAACGACGCAGTGCTGATAGGCCTTCTGAGCCAACAATTGCAGGGGACAGCGTCCAAGAATAGCAGTATTCGTCATAGTGTAGGGATTAAGACTGTCCAGTGCATAACACAGCTGTTGTCTTGTTTCAGAGAACTGAATGCTGGTCATTGACGTAGGATGTGTTCTACTGTTTTGTCCCATCTGTAACTATAGCAGGTGGGGCTGTCGGCCATAACAGTAACAAAAAAGTATTGTGGTGAACAAGCGAACATAAAAATTGCACCGACGAAAAGCACAAGTACAAAAGAACTGTGGGCTTTCTTAAAAAGAGCCGCCGCGGTGGCTGAGTGGTTATGGCGCTCGGCTGCCCGCCCGAAAGACGCGGGTTCGATCCCGGCCGCGGCGGTCGAATTTCGATGGAGGCGAAATTCTACAGGCCCGTGTACTGTGCGATTTCTGTGCACGTTAAAGAATCCCAGGTGGTCGAAATTTCCGGAGACCTTCACTACGGCGTCTCTCATAGCCTGAGTTGCTTTGGGACGTTAAACCCCTACAAACCAAACCAAACCTTTCTTAGAAAGCATTGTAGGATGGGCGGATTGCATTGTAGGCCTACGTTGAGGGAGGCTGAATTTTCTCTTTTAAATGGAGCTGCAACGCTGCAGTACCTTCTCTATATATTTATACTTCAATTGTCAAGCAGCTTAAATCCGTAATTTTCAACATCCTAGACGCCCTTTGATGGCAACGGAAGAAGTAAAAGGACAGTAGGGCCTAATAAACAAGGCGCCATCATACTTTAAATATTTCTCCACTTTACGCACGCATTTATACATACAAATACAGCTTCTTCCTACGTACCATCGATAGCTGGAAATCCCTGCCCGGCGAAATTCGTACACTTGAACTTATGAAATTTTTGGCTCCCATTGAATGCCATTAACACCTATGCTTTTCTCAATTTGTATTGTATCCTGCATGTAATTTTATGTAGGAATGCATGCATGAATTAACTTATATTCGCAACTGCCTAACCTGTGTCCTCTATCCGCACTCCTCCAATAGCCCCTGTGGGGCTGCAGTATGTGTAAAAATAAATAAATAAATAAATAAATAAATAAATAAATAAATAAATAAATAAATAAATAAATAAACATTCTATTTTCTGGGAAGACTGTCACTAGGCTGCTAAGAGGGCGTAGACGGGGCGTAGTTGACTGTGCATCGTGATCATTACGCGCTGCATTTTACAGGATGAACATAGAAGCAAGGAAGGACATTGTCGCGGTTCGTCCTACCAGTGTTCTGTGTTCGCCCCGTAAAGTGTAACGCGGAATAAGCATCATGTCACAGGGCGGTGAAATCACTGACATGTAAAACCTGTTCATTTCTGACTTCCTGTTTTTACTGAAAAGGTGTTCATAGAAACTTCGCTCCATGAAACATCACTTCCAGCTTTTATCACTGAGATTACAGAAAAGAACTTTCAACTCTCTTGTGTCGGCTTTGATCTTCCGAAAACTATCCAACAAGCAACAATTAACAGAACAACGGACGAAGAACAGGTTGGTAGAGGGTAGGAAGCACAGCGATAGAATACCGTAGAAAACGAATCTCAGAGCTGCAGCTTCTTCCAAAAATAGCAGACAAAACCAGAAAAGCAGCTTACACGTTTTTTTTTTGTTGTACGCATTGGATAAAAATAGGTAAGCCTGTTTATTTCCTACATCTTCATTAAGTAAGGACACAAAAATGGTACTAATTACTGCATTAAGCGCAAGAGTACCAGTCCCTGCATAACGAAGTGAGAGTACGCGGATTCGAATACATATATAAGAAGTGCTACGTGTTTCTTGACGACTCAACTGAAGTAACAGCGCTCGCCGCAGAATCTCGTACGACTGCTGAGCCCACGCATCAACACGTCATGCTTTCTACATACGGATTCATCAGTTCCTGAAATCATACATAACGCTTAACTTTTATTCGACAAATTATCAAGTTCATGTTCTCGGAAAAGGTCCATTCTCAACGGGAGAGAAAAATTACGTTCTTGACTGTGTTATTGAGGGATTATAAACGTTACTTAATAAAAGAGAGCTGAAGAAACCACCACCCATTCTCCAGGATGAATGGCGCAATTTTGCTTCCTTTGCACAAACAGGAAGTAGGGCAAAATGTGAGAGTGAGACGAGCCCTAGTAACGCCAACAGCATTCAGAGTTTGACAAGTGATCCTCTACTGAAATCAAGCGGTATTGTTAGCACTTATTTTAACCTCTCGCTTTTATGTCTGAGCTGCTCTTCTCGGAGCCAAAAAGGCGCAGTTACTTTGAGCATACAACCTGCCTTACAATTCGTGTTTTCATTTTTGCTGTAGCGTTGAAAAATAGGCAGATTACACTGGAAGCAGGCTTTCATTTCTGTGAGGCAGTCCAGAAAAGTTTTTCTTGAACTGGCGAAGTGCAGAAAGGTCTCTTTTGAAACGTCGGCCGCTTTGAAACGAGTTTAATCTGAGGTATGCATCCAAGCAGCACTAAGTTTCGCTTTCGCGTTCTTGTGGGCCATCCTGAAATGGTTTTCCATGCATAAATGGGCTCAACAATGCAGTTGAATGGGCAGAAGTCGGAAGCTATGAAAGTGTAAATGCTTTTCTTTTCATGGAAATTCTAGACGTGTCGCCTGCCCGCGGTGAGCGAAAAAGAGGATGAAATAAGTCAGTTGAAGAATTGCAGGCATCGTTTCTGATGAGTAGCTCAGAATGATGTCTTTCTCTGCCATGTTGTTCGGTTCCTGCATCTGATCTGCGGCAGAGCGTGCTTTAAAAGCGCTCTAAGAGACCATTTTCAGTACCTCCTTGGCCCGCCTCTCATGAAAGAATAAACAAGAATGAAAGCACAACTACGTTGTGAAAAAAAAAATTATAACGAATTCACAAGGGACTGATGTTTCCGAGTACTGCACATGCGTAGCTCCGCATACATCAAAACAGAGCACTGGTTGATAGAACACGCTTAAAACTGAGAACTAGAAAGCGCCGAATAGAAAAGAAACCACAGCTTTGATGGAAACAGTTCTTTGTTGTTGTTTTTAAACCTTCAAAATACTGCTGGGAATCTAACCTTTGCGGTTGAGTCGGCAAAATTACGGAGTTTTTCATTCCTGTCTTTCATAACTCGATTACTGTGGTTACATTTTGATGGAAGTGGTGTTTTTGGAGATAATGCAGTAACCATTTACATTTCTACGTCCTTACTTGATGAAGGCATGGGTAAAAAACGCGCTTATTCTATATCTTTTCAACGTGTAGAATGAAAAAAAAAAACGGGACAGCCGCTTTGTTAGTTTTTCTCTACTATTTATGTGAGGAAGCTATTGCGCTGCGCAGTGTACAACTACGATAGCATTACTTTCTGATTCGCTTAATTTACAGTACCCCATCTTTGCGTTTGCTAGCCTCTGCATGTTTTGTTGTTGCATGATTTCTGTAGGATAAAAGGTGGCCAAAGAGAGTTTAAAGGTCTTTTCTCTAACCTCAGTGAAGAAAAGCTTGAACTTGCATTTCGCGGAATTAAGAACACTTTTTCAGTAAAGACAGAAAGTCAGAAATGAACAAGCTTCTCTTAACGGTGATTTCACCGACATTTCACCCGTAAGTGTATTCCTAAGATATCAAGTCTTGCACAGATGACATTCCTCTGAACATTGAGAGATCAGCGTTGGCACTTTGTCCTTGTGGAAAATTTCAGCATGACATAGGTAGTAATCTAGTCAAGGCAAGTGTTCTTACAGTCTGAAGTGGACCGGCTCAGAGAGAGGGAAACGTTAGCGTTAAACCAACTGCTGTGCCTTCGAGGCATCGGGAGATGATAATATCCACGATGTTTTTGGAAAAAATATCAAGTTCCGCTGAGGTCGATTATTTCAACGAGGGCTGCGCTCGTAGTGTACTACACAAAAGCTGACAAACCGGATACTGCTCTGTTCAACAAATTTCAGCGATAGCTTTATGTGTGTGTTTACACTTCGGAGACACAATTTCCAAGAGGCGTCAGATAGCCTGGACTACTGTTTTGTTTCCGTACAAATGTTGCCTCACGTTTCATGGTTCGTTTTGACGGGCACGTTGCATTTGTGCGCGTTTCTACGCGCGAGGGCGTGATTCTATCCCTTCGTCTTGCCCGGCTATACTCAGAAGTTACCCCTTACTCATCTTGTTCCGGTTAATACTGCGGCAGCGACTGAGTCGCCGCACTGTGTAGCTATCCCAGTGCTTTCCGGCACTCAAAAAGCGTGCGCCCTTTGTTGCAGCAAGGAGAGCAGCATACTAGCATAGACTCACATACGCATTCATGCAACACGTAGCTGAGAGCAGTTTGCTCGTGCTGCAGAACAGCAGAGAGGGTGCCAGAGGGGCTCATGGTTTTGCTTTGCTGGGTCGTCAGCACGTCTGCGAACGATATTAGACTCAGGTTAAGCACTGATCGCGTTACAGTGATCTGAGCTGTTCGCGCTCCAGATGGAAATTGCTGAATACGACGATGTGCAATGCACAGTGCGTGAGTGTATTCCAGCTTATCACGAGGAGTTATTGGCTGTGGCCATGGTATAGGGCTTTCGTACAGTGGCCAGCGGAGCTAATCTGTTCGCGCCGCCGCTTTTTCGAGTCCCAGTTGCGGCAGTACTGTATTTATTTTCTCAAGGTCAATGCTTCAACGTTGGCCTGGCTTCTCCAGACTCGCTATGAAACAAAAATAAATTTAGCGTTCATATGCAATTTATTATACAGTACCATACCTTGGGCCCTGGTAATGCCTTGAAGAGGGATACAGATGACACTACAGCCATATGTCGGGACCAAGGCTTGCCTCGTCGTTTGGAGGAGAAAGAATACAATTTTCGAAAGATTACTCTTGTGCCACCTACCTGACCACCACCCGCAGATAAGCAGTAAGCAAGCAACCTCAACAACCCAGTGCTGTGTTGCATTCTACTGGTTAGCCGCCGTGGTGGCTACGTGATTATGGTGCTCGACGGTCGACCCGGAATACGAAGATTCGATCCTGGCCATGGCGGTCGCATTTTGATGGCGGCGAATTGCTAGAGACTTGTGTACTGTGCTATGTTAGTGCACGTCGAAGGACCCCATGTGGAAGTAATTGTGCGGAGCCGTCAACTATGGCGTCCCTCTAGCCTAAGTCGCATTGGAACGTTAAATTTCATAGACGATCATAAGTTCTGCTTGATTTTAGGTGACAGGAAAGCTAACCGCATTCATTCGTCAACATTGATGTGTCAGCGCAAATAGTGCAACTTTTTCTTTCCTTCTTTCCTCTTCATAGCTCTCAAGTCTGATGGTTGCTACAATTTTTTTACAGCTATGCCATCCACCAAACCTGTACCAAAGTTTAAAGCTGCGGCATCTCTCCTTGCTTCGTTTTGTTTCTCTAAACAGCAGCTTTAATCGGTCATTTTTAACCCTGCTCCATAATCAATTCCTTATCCCCACATTTTTTTGAAGCGCAAAAGCGTGCGATCTTAGTTGAAAGCTGAATCAAGGTGAAAGTGAGTCGATTTTTCACGCAGTGCTAAAGCTCTGAGACGACAAGTAGAGTTTAGACTAATGATTACATTTCTGCCTCTCTAAACATTAGCGCTATTGTTGCTTGATGGTAATGATTTCACTGCTGTGAAAACGATGGTGCCTAGTTGAAGTTTTATGTCACTGTCATATTGATAACTGCTCTTCGTTTTTCGAAGGTATAAAACAAAGTATTAGCGGGAAGTCACATAAAACAATACATTGATTTGCTTCTTGTCCCCTCAATGTGGGGCAATTGGCCAAATCGTCTTCGAAGCAAAAAGTTTTTCAATGCACAATAATGACCGCGCGTGCGCAAAGTGTAAGTAAAAAGCCTGTAGTAAGTAATTAGTTTGGTTTATGGTTTATGGGGATTTAATGTCCCAAAGAAACTGAGGCTATGAGGGACGCCGTTGTGGAGGGCTCCGGAAATTTCGACCACCTCGGGTTCTTTAACGCGCACTGACATCGCACAGTACACGGTCCTCTAGAATTTCGCCTCCATCGATATTCGACTGCCGTGGCCGGCATGGAACCCACGTCTTTTGGGTCAGCAGCCATGTACCATAACCACTGAGCCACCGCAGCGGCTGGTGTACGTAATTAGTCAAATAGGCGCCACTACTTTGCTGTATCAGGGTTTTGCTACGCATGTTTTATATTCAAAACCTTAGCCAAGACACAGACTTCATAAGTAATGCTGTTATTTTCTTTTGAATGGCTCACCCATTGAGTAGTAATGTGCATGACGTCGGCAGCCCGGTCTGTGGCGGTCTTCTGCCGGGCGAGGGCCTCAGAGCGTAACAGTGGTGCAGCGTTTAAGCGATGCACCATTGCCCTGCGATGCCAGGTGCTGCAACCGGTGGAGCTTGTGCGAGCTAAGTTGCTATCCCCGAGCAACCTGTCGCAACCAATTTTAACTTCCACCTACCACGGTGGCCAGTTTGCTCACAATCCCCTAGGCAGGTTGTGACATAGATATAGCGCTAGATATAGCTAGAGTTAGTGACCTACTTGTCGAAATCAAGGAGAATAAGCC
Organism: Amblyomma americanum; assembly: GCF_052857255.1. Taxonomy (NCBI): domain Eukaryota; kingdom Metazoa; phylum Arthropoda; class Arachnida; order Ixodida; family Ixodidae; genus Amblyomma; species Amblyomma americanum. The sequence continues at coordinate 64,348,092 of NC_135502.1, forward strand.
GGCTTGAGCGCGGCATGTAATGCGAAGGCAAGCTAACTGATATACATTGATGGTAATTGACTTGATTTCAAGAGGATGCAAGCGCAGCAGAGGACGGCAGAAAGTTAGCTTGGCGGATGAGACCAAGAAGTTTGAGTGGATTAGGTGGCCGCGGGTGGCATTGACTGAATTAATTGCAGACGTATGGGAAAAGTCTTTATATTGTAGTGGGCGTAGTAAGGCTGATAATGATGATGTTTGAAACCAAAGTAGCTTAGGAGCCTATGCTTAGGGAACAGATTTATATAGAAACCTTTATCTGATTTTTTTCTCTTTGTTTCCTCGTTTGACAAAAAATCAAGCCACTCTGTTTTATATGGCTTCAAAAACTGCTTCGTTGGTTCGAATATACAGAGCAACCCTTAAGTTTAATAATACGTATCGGCCTCACCGCCGCGAGAGCCACATCTGAAAGGCTTATGAATACGGTTACCAAGAGAGATGTTTTTTTTTATATCTGCTTCGTCCCTTCTTGGATCGCGTTCTACATGACACTTGCAAAATAACAGGGCTTCTCACATCCGCCGATATTATTGCGTGACTATGGTAAACAAGCTCACTGTTAGGCTGTAGAGTAAAATAGATATCATCGAGGAGTGAAAGTGCATGCATTAGTTTCCCTTTTTCGGTTAGTGGAACGTTCTTTGCATGAACATTTTGAACTTATAGGTTTGCTTCCTACCACCAGCACGCTCCTTTTCTGGCACTTGTTGCTGAGAAACTACTCAGTAATTCCCCATATACATTGGATTGCTAAAAATGAAATATTCCTCTACATGCTTTGTTTTCTAAAAGGGATATTCTCTCGTGATTCTTTAAAAAAAATCTCTATGTTTGTAGTCATATCGTTGTTTTCAGGGATGAGAGTTATCTGGCATTAAATGCACAAACTGCAAGTTAGCTTGCAGGGAGCTTAAGCTCGATCTTGATTAGTACATATGCACTAACAAAATGATGCACCTGGAAAGATTTGTTCATTCAACGAGCAGTCGAATTTCTCGACGCCTACGAAATATAAGCATAAAACTTGTTTTCTTTTAAATAGACGCGTCCTGTAGAAAAGCGATAAAGTTATGCAAAATTTCTCAGGGCACAATGCGCTATATCCACCTCAGTACACCTTAGATGCCCAAGCTTTTCTTACTTCTTTCCAGAAACACACTTTGGAAGCATGCGTTGACTACACCTTTTTGTCGACTCGTTTTTGTTATTTGCACTATTCGTCTCAACTAATACAGGCAAAGAAAACAAATACCCTAACGGGCAAGTGATCTCAGTAAAATAGAGGCCTGAAAAGAGCGCTTCTTGAAGATTACGCAAATAGCTCAATGTTTCCAGACCACACTGGAAAATAGAGACCCGTCGTATGAATGATAAAAGAAAAAAGGAAAGAACTAAAATTTTAATGACTATGCGAGCAGTTTATCGGCCCGTGACTCGTTGATTTGCATAAGTAGGCGATACACTTTCCTTTTTGGATGAGGTTTCTAGCACATGGGCTTTTGTGAAACCTGTTTCTGTCAATGCGTGCCATCATTTCGAAATAGCTTTGGCGTGAACCGTAATATTTGCAAAGAACATTTTGCCTTTAGTAGTTTTTAAATCGGCTCTTAGATGAAGTTGGGGGAATGAACAGAAATTTTGAAAGTTTTCCTTGGCGCCCCAATTGCTTTTTACAAAAGTATTTTCCCTGGGGACCTTCGCTATCGGTCAGCGGCTTCGCAGCCGTGTTATTTGCTAAAAAAATACCGACGACTGCTATATTACGTCTATATTTTAACTTAACTTCAGTAATATGTGCTCATTCATCATGATCGTTTTTAGAGTACCGGTAGTTATGCTACTATTGCTAGAAAACGTAGGGAAAGTTTGGACTGTGGTTCCCACATGTGCGATCCGATTTTGTGATGTCACTGATGACGTAGAGGCTCTATCAGAGTTAATCGCCGGATATAAAGAGGAGAGCAGTGTTATCTAGCAGTGGCAGAAATGAAAGCTAGCTCCTGTTCACAGTTGCAGAATGCAGGCATATCTATGGGTGGCATCACTAGTACTGTGGAGCCATAATTGTAAACTTCGTTATTGATCCTGACTAAGAAATGTTTACCCAGAGATGCATACGGCCTTTTTGGGACCTGAGTCGAACAAAAGGAGCCAGTAGTTTGAAAACCTAAGCCACACGAAAGTGGCACCTTGCACTCCCAAAGAAGGGATTGGTGTTTGTCCCCGAATAAATTTGTTTATGTTGTATATTCCGCAGTGGTTCTATGCTCACGTGTGTCGGCTGAGCAGTAGAAAGACGTTTGATTTTGGTTTGTTTGTTTGCACTAAAGCTGTTGGCTGGGTGACACAGGTACTTTTTATGGCCAAGGCAGCGCTTGTCTCTCACGGGAACGCATTTGAGGCTCATGTGATGGAGACTCACTGTCATTAAACTGCGGTGGTGTAACATGTGAACACATACCTCGGTCGGAGACGTCTAAAGTGGCATCTCCAGGGGGCCCTTGTACTCGTCTTCGTGAAAAAGTTCTTCAGGATATCCTGCGCCCGTTCTTCTGTAGATGTCCTCTGCTTTGAGGGGTTTACATGGAGAGACGAACGTTTTCCTTTGCATAAGGAGAGAAGCTATGATATGTCCGCTTTAGTAGAGTCAGTTCTTGGGCTAGTTGGTATTCTTGAATCACGTTCATAGTAATCCAGCGAAACGGCACATAGCCAAAGAAAAGAAGACGGAAAAGAAGAAGGACGAACACAGCACTGTGTTCGTCCTTCTTCTTTTTCGTCTTCTTTTCTTTGGCTATGTGCCGTTGCGCTGGAATACTATGTCCGCTTTGAACGTGTATAGACACGAACAGTTTATGAAAGTTGCAATAACTATGGTAAAAGGTTAAACACAAGCAGTGCTCCTAGTGAAACATTAACTTACTAACTTTAACTGTAGCTTGTCTGAAATATGTGTTTACATGTGTAGTAATAAAACAATACCTGCACTCAGAAATAAAGTATACTGAGGGGCAGCTACAGCCATAGGCCCTTTTTTTGTGCTTAGTCTTTTAAAAAAACTGGAAGAGCAAAACCTTCTCGCCATGCAGTTGGTGGATCGAGCATTTATTTTCTGTTTTGTTTTTAAAAATTATTGAATCCTTAGTCACTTTTCTGGGAAAAGAAATCGGGCTGATCTTTCTTCTTCTTGTTTCCTTACACATTCAATGTCGAAACGTTTCTGGATCCTTAATGGAACCTTCAGGAAACAGCGGAGAAAGACAGAGCGCAGAAGAACGAGGAGTACGGCAGATCGGAGCGCTGAAAAATGACAAAAAAGCCCAAAATCATGTTACGTACTGGGAGCAATATTTTTTGCTTCTATTTATATGCCCTGCCGCTAAGCTATGGGAACTGGGATCCTGGTTTTCCCGTTCTTTTTGGGTGCACCTGGGGAGATGCGTTGTTTGCTGGGCGGTTAATAGCGAACATTCACGCCATCTAGCATGTAAGAAATGCTTCAAAATGTGCGAACGCGAAGGTTCAATTTTACAACTCCTATAATTTGTACGAACAGGTCAATGCACCGTGATGATGGGCTCTTTTTTCGGGCAACCTGAATCTACAAAGCAAATTAGGTTGAAAGCGCCAAACCAGCTCAGAATGAACGCGTCTTTAAGGGAAGGAATTGAACACGGGCGACAGTGTTCCATCGCCAAATTTGCTGCATGAAATTAGTGGCAAAGAGAGCAGAGCGCACACGTGCACAAGCAACAAATTGTGAACTGTAAGTTACGTGCATGTTTGTCGTGCACCGTATGCGACTGCTGCTAAACAGTAAGTTCAGCTTAATTACAGTGTCTTAGGTGTGATTTCCTCTTGGAAAGACGTTCGTGTTCCGCTGATTTTTCTCTGTAAAGTATGCAACAGCTGGCCTAACAAGCGAAGCAGCCTCAAATTATGGTTGCGTTTAGTTATCGCAATTTAGAGTTGGTTGCAATAGTTACCTTTTTATAGTAGGTTGAGCAGCGTGCCTAGGTTAAAAGCAAGGTCAGGATAAAACTATTGCAGGCAATAAAACTTGTGCAATGACAGACCATTACTGGACTAGAATAGTATATCTAAGCGTTGTGATATCTTGTATTTTTTCCTTCCACCCCACCGGGCTTTATGCGTCCTGGCATGTGCGACTTATTTTTGTGTCATGAATTCAGAATTACTCCTTGGGCATATTCCGAGGAGGACAACTGCCTCTAGTATAGTTTCCTGAGGGTCATGCTTAATGCGTACTTCCTGCTGCCGTTGCCTGAAGAGAAAATGAGTGGTTGATTGTACATAATACTAAACCTTTGCTTTCGAGAAAATCAAAACAAGTAAAGACTGTATCACGAACTGCGCATCGCGGCAGTAGTGTTATAACGTACATTCTTGTTGCTGAGTCTTCTGAAATATTTCTCCAGACAGCTTCAATCGCTGCGCTGAGAGATGCAAACACCTACGACGCAAGATCAACATCTATGCGCACGAGGAAAGCTGGCGGCCTAACAACTGTACGAAGTGGCTTTGGCAAATAATGGGCCGTGTTCAACGCAGATTCCTGAGCACGGCTTCTGCTGGGAAACTTCTTTTACAAAACTCCGCCGACTTAAAGGTGCACAGGCACAAAATTTCGAAGGCGAACTAACAATATGATTTGTTTCGTGGGTGGGGGGATAATGACTGCAAGCAAGTTCCATTAGGAGGCATTCCATGGAACGTAATTTAGTACGACTATGAGTGCTGTCCCCGAAGCCGCTCGACATTTTCGCTCGCACTTTAAGGTGCCTGCACGTCATAAAGTTAGTGGTTGTCCTGCTTGGCCGATGGACAGTTACGTCAAGGCGCACTTCAGCGTTTGAACCGGCCGAGTCCGGGACTGCCAGTATAAATTTTTTTGTAATTAACTATGAGGCCGCGCAGTGGTGTTTTGAGCTCTTTTTTGTGGTTTCTAGGCCCGTAGGCATTTTTGAAGAGAAAAAAATACAGACCCAAATATTATTTCTCTATGCCCCTTTAACATTACAGGATCCGAATTGTGGATCCCGAGCGCTCTGCATCCATACTGCTGTCGGATATAGATCGTTACGACTTGTAACTGCAAGCGCACGTGTTTTTACGAAAGCTTCGTCAGAACCATTTGTTTCTTATGATTAACTATGGGCAAATAATATGCTAGCTAGCGCGATGAGTAAAGAGGCCTTATTTAGTGGGGTGCTTAAACCTAATAGCAACTACTCCTATCCGGAGCCAAGTTAGGTGGAGACAATAAGCCACATACAGGTGTTATTCAGTAGAAATTGAGCTGTCTTTGTTTAGGACTATCTATGTTATTAATTGCTGTGTGAAGGGTGATCCTTTTATCGCAGAAAACGCAGAGTCCTCAAAGAAAGAGAATTATCGGGCAATAATTGAATACGATAGCGTTTGGCCCAAAATTTGCTGGAACATTTCATAATGCCTGTTTTTCCTCGCGCTTAAAATGCTGCTGCGTAGTATCGAGCTGCTAACCGTCGAGCACTCCGCCATTTTGTACAACTCTGTAAGTATGGCTTCAACTTAATGCTCCTCCCGTTCTTTGGTACAGTCGAACGCCGACCGCGACGGTGGCAGTCGGAACTGTCGAACAAAACCGGTTGCGTTTAATGACCTGAACACACATGTGTTCCGGTTCCTACGCGCGACGAGCCTGAAACTATTGCTACAACTACAACCTGCCAGCACAGACATCCTGGTGAAGAAGAATTGAAGCAAGGAAGAAGTTGTAGGTGTGAAGGAAAACTTTCATCAACAACATCTGCAGACTCCGTTATAATAAAATAAAAGAAGTGTTTATTTTTTTCTTTTGCGGTGAGCCACAATTTTAATCGTATTGCGTGTTGTGCACGCCACATCTGAAGGAAAATTACCAAACCTGTAACGACTTACGCTTGTATTCTTGACATCACTTCTTAATATGTCCTTCATCAATGAAAAAAGTGGGGTCTTGGCATGCCTACAGGTTTTTTTAGATCGACATTTCAAAAATGTCTGGTATGTGCGATACTTTGAGTGGAATCTCGTCGCTTCGAGAATTATGTATATTTACAAGCAATCGCTGAGAACAAAGCCAACCTGAAATTTACTCGGGATATTTGATTTGTATTAGGTTCTTCATTGTAGGGAAAAAATGGGAAGTGAGGAAATAGCGGGATCTGAAACGTCTAGAAATTGCTGCCGACCTTCTGGAAAACGTTGACCGTTGTACAAGGAACTGCCGGTGGGAAGTCATTTACGGTTGAACGAGCCAAAAAATCACACAAAAGTTGAATGGAAGATATAGAGCTCAGTGAACGATGCCATTGGGACACAGCGCAAACTGCAGTAGCGCACGCAACACCCGAAGGCAGACTGCTTCGCTTTCACGTATACTCGGAAGGCTGTAGCAGTACATCTCTGTGTGTCACACGCAGTACCCGCAATAAATTTACCTCCCATAGGAGTTACTGCTGTCGGTGACTTTTGTATTTATCGTGTGCTTTCTTTGCATTTTCGATCGATATCCGCATCCTTAGACTGCGAATGGTATAGACAAGGTCATCGGGGACTTGGTGCCGAGTTACTCCTTTCAAGGCCTTGCTTCTGGTGTTTCGATAGTATGTCTTCCAAGAAATCCAGCGAACTCAGATACGTTGATTTGTCGCCTCGTTATCTTAGGATCAATACTTTTCCTTATACATAAAAATCATAATGAAGGCTGTGTGAAACGTGGTATAATGGGCAGTCTCTTTGCTAAAATTTATGTAACACAGTGTAGCGCGAAATGTTGAATACGAGGTAAAATTAAACGTTTTCCTCAATAGGAGTGCCGTATAGTGCCTCTAATGAGGAAGAGAGAGAGAGGGAATATGGGTAGATGAAATGCAGGGAGGTTAGCCAGAAGGATGCGCTGGTTTGTTGCCCTGCTCACGGGAAAAAAGAAGTGAGGCACTCTGATTGCCGGAACGTTTCCTTTGGCCGGCAGCCGCTGACTCACCGGCTCCACAGGAGGTTTAACAGCCTCTATTTCCATCACCGTCACAGAAAGAAAAACCGCCTCTACGATAATGTCGTAAACCAGGAAAAAGTGAAAAGCCGAAGAGACAGCGTTCTGTTCTAGAACAGCTACATCATCTTTCGCCTCGAATAAGGGCTTGTTGCAAATGGGTTGCAAGCCCCAAGGGTAGCGTTGGCCTGGCGGCCTGGGGCAAAGCTGGAAACATCCGAAGGTCCCGGCAAAGGATGAGTCGACTGGCAACAGAACAACTTGTTTATTCTGGCATCTCAAAAGAGCAGCCGGTCAGGGCGACCATGTTACTCGAAGGAAGGAATCGAAGTCTCCTCGGCGTCCGGGGCAGCGGCGTTTTATACCCTCGGAGTCGAGGGCAAGAGGGAACGGCTTGGGAAGAGGCGCCCGATACGGCGACGCTTCAACATGTCCAGACGTGACGGGCGCGTCCGCCAGGCCGGCGCCGGTCAGACCTCCTCGCCTCCCAGTTGGGGAGCTCCTCTCCCCGGCTGCCGCGCTTTGACAAGCGTGGGCACCAACATGCACACACACACACACACGCACGCACGACGACACGTGGCACTGAAACCTGCCTGGACGCGCTTGGCGGGAGGCGTTGCGGCAGCGATGAACGGGTCCAAATGACCGCCGCTTTGAACAAAGCCGCGGCGTCCGTTGCATCCGCGCCGGCTATACCGCGCGTCGTAGGCGAGACGTAACAGACCGCCCCGCCGGGAGAAGGAGATCCCGATGGTCAGGGGACTGCATCCGCTGTCCAGAGGGATGTCGCTCGATGATGCTCGTAATCGAAACCGGTCGTCCCTCGACGTTGCTTGAGCGCAGCGCACAGAGAAGGCCTCGTTCTCGGGTTCAGGATCACATAGGACACTGCAAAGTCACTTCGGGAGAGTTGCCATTTTTGTGCTCGTTCCCAGCAAGCGTTAGAACTACGCCGAAACGCAACCGCTCAGTTAGCAAGTACGAGACAACCCTCACTAAGCTCTGCCAGGCTCTTTCCCCTTTTATACTACTGCCTAGTTCCTTACAGTAGTCAAGCAGCACTCAGAACGCGTCCACAAATTGGAAAATTGCACTAGAAAGCACATAATCACTTAGAAACACTAAACAAAACACTGTTAAAAATCCTGCCTCAGGAAGAAAACATCAGTAACAAACAACTTTGAGGCGGATTCCTACGTTAGGGGCTTCGACTTAAGCCATCGGTGTTACCGTTGAGACTCCCCTTTTTGTAACGCACCTCAAAGGAGTATTGTTGCAAAGCGAGGCTCCAGCGCAGGAGGCGGCCATTTGTGGGAGAGATGGTCTGCAGCCATTGGAGAGGGCAGTGATCCGTCTCAATGATAAACCTCGAGCCGGCTAGGTAGCATGACAATTTATGAACGGCCCACACGAGACACGCACACTCTTTTTCGGTCGGTGGCGCTGTACGCCTGCTCACGACAGGTCAGCTTACGACTAGCATACAGGACGGGGTGTTCCACTTCTCCATTGTCCCTTTGGCACAGTACAACGCCCATGCCTCGCTCAGTAGCATCGCACTGAACAACGAACCCTTTTGTGTAGTCTGGCGATCGTAGCACAGGCTGGCTTGTTAGGGCGCTCTTTAGGGCGCTAAAAGCTCTTTCCTTTGTCTCGCTCCAGACGACTGTTTGGGGCTCTGTTTTTCTTAGAGCATCCGTCAGGGGAGCCGCGATATCGGAGTACCTGGGGATGTACCTCTGATAGTAGCCGGCGACACCTAAGAACGACCGAATATCGGTCTTCGTGCGCGGTTGCGGGAAGTCTCGCACAGCGGCCACCTTTATTTCAGAGGGCCGGCGACGACCCTGTCCAATCACGTGACCGAGGTAGACAACCTCGGCCTGTGCTAATTGGCACTTGGGAGCCTTGATTGTCAAGCCCGCTTCGCGCAGGCGGGTTAGCACTGCCCGCAAGTGTGCCATATGCTCAGACCAGGATGCGGAGAATATCGCTACGTCGTCTAAATACGGTAAAGCGAATTCTTCCTGTCCCCGCAACACTTTGTCCATGAGGCTTGAAAAGCAGTATGGCGCGTTCTTCAAACCAAAACTCAAAACTTTAGGGCGGAATGTTCCCATTGGTGAAATGAACGCCGCATACCTACTAGCCTCTTCTGTAAGTGGAACCTGCCAATAACCCCTGACAAGATCTAGGGTGGAAATGAACTGAGCGCTACTAACTTTCTCAAGGCGCTCCTCGATGTTAGGGATCGGATAAATTTGATCCTTAGTAATGGAATTAAGCCTGCGGTAGTCGACGCAAGGACGAGGTTCCTTGCCCGGTACCTCAACTAAAATCAAAGGGGAGGTATAATCACTCTCACCCGCCTCAATAACACCGAGCTGTAGCATTTTCTTTACCTCAGCCTCCATAATATCGCGCTGGCGGGGTGACACCCGGTACGCCTTGGATCGTACTGGCTCTGGGGAGATAAGTTCTATATCATGAGTAAGGACAGAAGTCCTACCAGGCCTCTCAGAGAACTGACCTTGAAACTCTTGTAAGAGTTGGTGTAGTTCGGTTTTCTGCTCAGCCGACAGCGGTGCATTAATGATTAAGTCACTAATGACCTGATCAGTGCCTTCCCTGTTCGTCACTGAGCCTAGTCCCGGAAGCTCGACCGGAAGCTCTTCTAACTTTCCCGTGTCGGGCATTTCCTCTCCAGTACCTGGTGCCTTCAACGCTACAGGCTCAATTTTATTCAGTTCGGACGTGCTCTGAATATCAGCTTGCTGCGCCTCCGACCCTTTCTCATTGTTCGACAACGTCGGCCCCGCAACTACCGCCTTTGCATCGAGCTCCCGAACTCTCGATCTGGTTAAGGCCTGAACGCAAGCCTCACCAAACAAAAGCCCCTTCTCGCGCAGGAGGTGATCGGACCTGTTCGAAAATAGGTACGGGTACTGGGGGGGCAGCATAGATGACACTACGGCCTCCGTCTCAAGTGCTTCGAAAGGTCCTTCAATAAGCACTTTTGCTACGGGCAGACACACGCTGTGAGCTTCCACGGCTTGCTTGATCCATGCGCACTCGCCCGTGGACATATCGGGTTCTACGTAAGAGGGGTGAACTACATCCATTGTAGCTGCGGAATCACGAAGCACTCGGCACTCTTTCCCGTTCACGAGGAAGTCTCGCATGTAAGGCTCGAGAAGCTTCATGTTCTCGTCAGTGCTGCATAATGACAAAAACACGACTTTTGTTTTTGTTTCTGGACACTGCGCCGAAAAGTGACCCGGCTTCTGGCACGTATAACACACGCGCGCTTGCCTCGCCTCGAACCGCTTTCTGCGTTCGGCTTCGGCTGCCGCCGTCTCCTTACGTTCGGTCGGACTGCTTTCACTCGCATCCGCACTACGCGTGTCCCCCCTTGCTCTCATGGGTGTGAACTTCGGCCTCTCAGACTTGGAGCCAAATTCACCCTTTTGACCGTCCTTAGCTCCGCGAGCCCGACGCGTCACAAACTCCTCGGCTAGCTCGGCGGCTTTAGCCACTGTACTAACGTCTGGCCTATCCAAGACCCAGTACCGCACGTTCTCAGGTAACCGACTATAAAACTGTTCCAGCCCGAAACACTGCAGAATTTTCTCGTGGTCACCAAACGCTTTCTCTTCTTTGAGCCACTCCTGCATGTTTGACATAAGCCTGTAGGCAAACTCTGTATATGACTCACTTCTGCCTTTTTCATTTTCCCGAAACTTCCAACGGAACGCCTCCGCTGACAGCCTGTACTTTTTTAGCAGACTCGATTTCACTTGGTCGAAATCCTCTGCCTCCTCTCTCTTCAAGCGAGCGACTACGTCGGCCGCCTCGCCGGGTAACAAAGTGAGCAAGCGCTGTGGCCACGTTTCCCGAGAGAACCCCTGCTTCTCGCACGTTCGCTCAAAGTTAACCAGGAACAAACCAATGTCCTCTCCAAGCTTAAACGGCCGCATCAGGTCAGTCATTTTGAACGATACTCGTTCTCCTGCACCGTGTGCCTGACTTCCATTACGAGCGCGTTCCATCTCTACCTCGAGACGCTTCATTTCCAAAGCGCGCTCTTCTTTCTCTTTTTGCTCTTTACGTTCGCGCTCGTCTTTCTCTTTTTGCTCTTTACGTTCGCGCTCGTCTTTCTCTTTTTGCTCCCTCTCCTCAATGGTCTCAAGGCATTCCGACAGCTCGTCATCCTCAGCCTCCAACTCAAGAACAGCCCTTAGCAGTTCTGGTTTTCTGAGTTTGTCTGAGACATCCAGACCCAACTCTCTTGCAAGCTCCAGCAATTCCGGTTTGCGCAACGACTTCAAATCCATGGCTGCTCCGAATGCTGCTTTCTCTACTGCCTACTTTGTCTTGCCGCAAACTAACCCGGCAGCAACGACAACCACAATTACCAGCTCTGTTTCTGACACAAACAAAAGCCTGGCAAAACTCAGAAGAAGAAAGTCCCGCACTCACCAAACCTCGCAGCCAAGAATTCAGCGCAGTCGTTCCGCTGCAGGCAACCAGTCATCACACAGGGCTCGTTGCACTGCTCCCGGATGGTCGTTGTGCTGCTCAGCATACAGTTGACCGCATATCTTCGCTGCTGGCCTCCGTTGTCGCGATCCCACCGCTGGCAACCAGTTGTTGCAAATGGGTTGCAAGCCCCAAGGGTAGCGTTGGCCTGGCGGCCTGGGGCAAAGCTGGAAACATCCGAAGGTCCCGGCAAAGGATGAGTCGACTGGCAACAGAACAACTTGTTTATTCTGGCATCTCAAAAGAGCAGCCGGTCAGGGCGACCACGTTACTCGAAGGAAGGAATCGGTCTCCTCGGCGTCCGGGGCAGCGGCGTTTTATACCCTCGGAGTCGAGGGCAAGAGGGAACGGCTGGGGAAGAGGCGCCCGATACGGCGACGCTTCAACATGTCCAGACGTGACGGGCGCGTCCGCCAGGCCGGCGCCGGTCAGACCTCCTCGCCTCCCAGTTGGGGAGCTCCTCTCCCCGGCTGCCGCGCTTTGACAAGCGTGGGCACCAACATGCACACACACACGCACGCACGCACGACGACACGTGGCACTGAAACCTGCCTGGACGCGCTTGGCGGGAGGCGTTGTGGCAGCGATGAACGGGTCCAAATGACCGCCGCTTTGAACAAAGCCGCGGCGTCCGTTGCATCCGCGCCGGCTATACCGCGCGTCGTAGGCGAGACGTAACAGGCTGCAAATAAACACACCACCTAACCACAATTCGCAAAAATCCACAATTCTGGGCTTTAATGACCGGAAGTAAGACATGGGCTACAAGGAATGGCGTAATTGAGAGTTGAATTGCGACCACTTGGCGTTCTTCAAGTCCCCTGGCATTGCATAGCACACGGGTGGCACACGGGTTCTGTAGCTCGCCTCTATCAAAATACGGCCGCCACGGCCGGGATCGAACCTCTTACCTTAGGATCAGCAGCTAAATAGCACCGCCAAAGAGTCACCGCAGCGGCTGATTACTCAGAAAACAAAGATGCTCTTAATTTTCTATGTGCACTAATAGGAGAGCACACTATCCTTTTTCTTGTCTTCTCTCCCTTCGTCCTTGTCATTTACAGCTACTACAGTGTCCTCTATACCTTGATTAGCATAATTCTGACCCAAGAAAAGACGGTAAAACTATTTAGATTGATATTTACTGACCGATTTACTATTTACCATGCAGTGAATCATGGTTTCTACTGATAAAGTGCGCCGCGGCACTCCCCGAGGTAAAGTTGTCAGCGTAAAAGACGCTTAGTCGGCTGACACGTGAATGCAATAGCAAAGTGTGAACCCTTATCAAACATATCCATAAGCTCTAAAGAATCACGAACTTAGCTCGTCGATTCAGATGATTCCGTTACTTGCTTCAAGTCAGCGTACACTCTCAACGCGGATTAGCCCCCATGGTAATTAAAATCAACTATCTAGCTCGCTCGCTTTTGGGGCAGAGTTTTCAGACCAAGCCCTGGGGCAGATTTCGATCACTAAATATGCGAATTACTTGCGGATGACAACGGAAAGAAATTGCCTCTTAAAAGTATATTAAGTTGCAGCACCTGCGAAGAATTTAACTCAAGTTTCGATCAGCTCTATCTGCCAACCTGGAGACCTCAGGTGACGTGTTTAAAAGGCGCCTCCCATTGCTTACCGCACCAGGTTACTATGCTTCGCGGTTGGAATATGCCTCCACTGCCAAGAGTAAGCATTCCGAATACTCAGGGATCAAAATCTAGGCCAGGACTTGGGCAGCATACAAAGCCCCTTAAAGGGTGTGCGCTAGATGCACCTTACTTTCTTTTTACACTCATAATGGCGAATTCATGTTCAGTGTAACTTGTTTGCGCAGCCATTCCTACGTAGCTACTCTGGCACGCAGTCGACGCTCTACATGAACAGAAATCTTTTTTTATTTCTCACACCCGTGTAAACATAGAAACAAATGAACACCTCAAATCACCTCTCCAGAAATGTAAGGGAATAAAACATGCATTCTTAATTAGATCGATTGGTTGACATTTTTATACAAAGAGGTATTCTAGCTATACACCTGCATGTGAAGACGGAGAGCCCAGCCGCATGACACTGTGACCACATCTGTCGATGAATTTATCGACAGGATTGAAACGTTATTTCAGAGATTAAATATTCTGTTTGCTTTAGTTGTTTTACTTTTCCCTTGTAGAACGGTTTTCGAATTCGTCGAATTTCTGAGCTCGCACTATCTTCTTGTTTTCGCAAGTAATTCCTGTGTAGACCTGTACTGGCGTATGGTGTAACTAAATAAATTATAAAGAAATAAATATAAAGTGTCTGATAAACCACAACAAGATTTCGCAGTGTATGCTTTACAAATCATTAGCTATCTTATGTATATATTGCCTCAAATTGGCGTGGCCCCCTCCTTTTTTTAAGCACAGCAAAATATAGGCAGCCCTTTGCGTTCCGCATACGCCGTGCGCTAACTGCGGACGTAATAAATGCGCAATGCACTGCCCTGCGGAAATAAAAATAACAAGGCGTAAAGGAACTATCAAAATTCGTAATGTAAGTGAAAAATATTTGCTTTTGGAAGAGTAGATGACTAAGCATTTCTATTTTTCCTGTGTTTTTTGCCCTTGCCGTGAAGGAGGCAGTCCAATATCTCCTGTGGAATTAAACTTGTCTGTGTCCTTCAGCCGAACACAAACTACTTTGGATAGTTTGTTTGCTGCCATGGTATTTGTGTTGGGCAGTAAGAAAAAAAAACAAGGGGAAAGCAAGAGGACAAACAGAGCGTTTTCTCCTGGCACATTCGTTTTGTCTGAGTGTGATGGAGAAAGGTAATGACACCGTGTCAGTGTTTGTCTTGATGTCCGGCTAGTATAGTAGTCACGGTAACCTTGCTCGTTAAGTTCAGTTCGGCACACAATCGACACATCGAAAAAATTTCCAGCGGAGGAGCAGGATGAATTAGACGCCCCTTGATGCAACTTTCTCCTCCTTGAGTTGTCAGAAAAATAAATGTTCAGCGAGGGAAGAAGAGGGAAACATACGATCCGCCCTGATTGTTTGCCAGTGACTGAGCGTTAGTCTATCAGGGAAAGTGCTTCCGCGTGCATCAGCTAACAAGTCCGAAGCGTACACTCTGCGCCGATGGAGTCTCTTTCCTTGCAGTTTAAGGTTAAGCTGAACTTGGTTGAGTTTATTTTTTTCCTCACTCTCGATATGTGCAAACCCAATGCCGCATGTTGTGCTCATTAGCGAAGCGATATTGTTGTCTGAGAAACATAGTGACAATATGAAACGAAAGTGTTTCTTTTTCTACAACCACAACTTTATTCCTTGCTGTTGGAGTTTCAACAGCCGTAGTTTCCTGCGATACTTCACCACATTCACAGCCCCCTGTTCCCGTAGTTATCCCTCACATGTAAAGGGCACCGGAATAAAAAAAAATTGTGTTTGACAGCTTTTCACTTTATTTTCCAAGGCACAGCTTCGTTGAACAGGTCACCTACTTCGCAGAGCCTGCAGTACGTAAAGTACGGAGGTTAACCATGGAAGTGTCTACGAGCGAGAACAGGCTAACGAAGTCAGCATCCTAATGCAGTTGCTGCGCGCAAAACACACCCTACGGCAGCTGCGTAATCATTACGGGTCACATATGAGCTTGCACAGGTAAGCGTGGAAAGAAAGAAGTTGAGAAGTGCTGGAAAGTAGAGGTCCTTTGTGGGTCGTTTTATTTGTTCCTCTTCCCAACTAGCATTATTTAATTATTTTCTGGCAAGATATGCAAACGCATAGTGGCTGTATTTATACCTCAATCACAGCACGGTAATGCAGAGCGCTATGTGCTCAAGGCATAGTTTGCCGCTACAAAGGGCACTTTGCTTAAGGAGCATCTAGGGTGGCTTTAATAAGCTTTGTTCGCCCGTGCGCCTCAATAGCTCGTTAGGTAAAGGTTACGCCAAACAACCGGGAGCCTACGTGAGGGACTTTATTGCACACGTGGCAGGGAAGCCAATGTAATCTAACTTTACTGACTATTATTTGCGAAACAGCCTAGGGCACTCCATTTGCTCCCTTGGATACACCCGAAGAGTCGATCTGCTGGAAGCTACTGTTGAGGAAAAATCTATTCTGTTGTGCATTAACAAAAAAAAAAACTCTGTATAGATAACTGAATATCGGGCTTGCCGCAATAAAATCTATATCCCTGGGGGTCTATTTTATTGTGTCCTAGAATGTGCTCACTCCTCTTTTCATGCTCTCGTTCCAGGTAACGAGAGCTATCATTATTTGTATATTAATTTTGAGGTGCCGGTGTGCTGTGGACGTTCGCGTGGCCGCATCGTTTTCATTGTGGTGCAGTGCTGAGATCTCCCACAGGAGGTCATATCTGTATTTGTCTTACATTTTCCAATTATGTCAGGCTCAAAAGAAGTCTACCTGACTGCTAGAAAAGCTTCTCATGCAATCATAAACTTTCACCGAAGATGCGATGTGCATACAAGATTCTTATCCAACCTATCCTATAATGCACCTGTGTCGTAAATAAATAATGGAACTGGCTGGTGGCCGCCGCGGTGGCACAGTGGTTCTGGCGCTCGGCTGCTGGCGAAATACGCGGGTTAGATCCCGGCCGTGGTGTTCAAACTTCGATGGAGGCAAAATTTTTGAGGCCCGTGTACTCTGCAATGTCAGTGCACGTTAAAGAATCTCCAGGTGGTCGAAATTTCCGGAGCCCTTCACTACGGCGGCCCTCAAAGCGTCAGTCGATTTGGGTAGTTAAAATCCCCATAAACCATAAACTGGCTGCATACCACCACATAGGTCCTCGTAAAATTTTTCCGGGGTAATAGGCCAGACGCGCGTTTTGAGGAAACGAGCAGTACTTTCATGTAAAAATAAAACATCTATGCATTATGCACCCAATGCGACCAAAAAATTGAGTAAACGCGATGGTGCTCGCAATAAAGGTCTCTTCACATCATGCCGGAGAAAGACTACTGATTACTAACCAGATGTCATGAGTGCAGTTGGCCAGAGCGTAGTTCACCTTAACGAAGCATGCCTGTACCCATAGTTCAAGAAAGTGCAGAGAAGCTTTACTGCAGGTTTCTCGGCAGAAAGAACAGACTTGCCTAAATTTTTCAAGGCGAGGCAGTGTCGTATAGTGCCTGTCTATTAAAACTTCAAACAAGCCTTCAGACTGGAAGGGACTGCCAGTGATTTCTGTTTATGAAGTCAAACACCACACACAGACAAAAAAAAACCACCGTGGTCGTCATGAAGCCTTGACAGGCGAAGTTTGTTTATCTTACAGCGGAGGTACCGCCATGAAAGATCACTTGATGGGCCAATATCGAAGTGCTGGTTGGCATGCTCATGTTAGAGATGTATCTGATTTTGATCGATGATCGATTTAAAAATAGCGATTATGTATTGCAGCCACGGGGGCAAATAATTTGTTTCAGTCTTTAAGGAAAAGACTATTGCAGAGCAGTTGTGTGAACTTAAGAAAATAAGAGCTTGTACGGGCCCCCTGAAAGAAGCGATTTGCTGGTGTGATATGCCGGATAGTGGATTGAATGGAGTGAATAAAACTGCGGTGAAAATAAAGCCGCCTAAGCTTAGAGTCTGTAGCAAAAATGCGAAGATGTAGATGCGGCCTAAAAAAAAGTCACACTGAAGACAGCTCTCATAAATTATTGTTCTTAGTAAAAATTGGTTCCTTAGCCCTTTCATGGTTTTCTCATTTTTTTTTCAACAGTAAAAGAGGAATTTATGGCTCAGAATATTTTATTTTAAGCAAGACTCCCGTTATCACTAGATATGCTGGGGGAGCTGGGAAACTTCCACCACAGTACCAAAGCCATGCTCTTCGATCCAGCATAGAACTTTCCAGTCGATCATTTATTCCAGGAACTTATCACCGTCCAGTGGGCAGATGCGAACATCTTCCTCTACGCACTGCTCGTTATAACTGTTTTAAAAGTTCATGGAGGTGTTATGGCGGTAAGCCTGGCTCCTGGGACTCGCATTGAAAAAGCTTAACCCACGCAGCACAGTTTACTCGTGAATTCTCGCTCTCATTACGACCCTACTACTTAAGTTTTCTTGCACTTTTCATTGTTAAAAAGGCTCCGTTTTGAGTGAATATAGTGCTTTCATCGTTAGAATACGGTGCTCTCAGAGTCTTTCTAAATCCGAGAGGCTGTTGTTGAAAGCATTACCGAAAGTTAAACGCTTTGGGTTTGTTAAGTTTAAGTATGTTGATCCTTTTCTAAAAATACTTTAGACCAGAGCTTCCCGGCCTGTGCTAGTGCGGGTATATTCAGTATTGTTGTACATTTATTCGCTATTTAGAAGAGGTTGACTGGAGCGGTTTTTCGGGAATAATGAAAGCAACTCCTGGGATAAAGTTTAGGTAGTACAACGTTTATAAACCCGAACAGCACAACTACAGAGAGTGGCCCAAAAATATTAAACGTAGGCTCTCATCGCACGGTATAGTTAGCCGAGTTTGGAATTTTATCAGTGAGCAGGGATCATATTATGCTGCACGAATGCTTAACAGATGAATAAAAGGGGATCATTATAAGGTTATCTTTGCCTTACTACAGACCTGTTCGGGATTATGTTAATGATCTTATGTCGCCAGGAGAGAGAATACTATGCTAGTTAGGCTAATCTATTAGTGTCTCGGCACTGATGAATTAGTTGAAAGTGATGTTAAGGAGCTGCGCTCATGGCAGAAGGTCGATGGAATTTTGCCTTTTACAGAAAATTAAACCCCATCGTCGCACCAAACATCTATAGCAAGAAGGGTGCAAAGGGCTATAGTGTGTCAAATAGGTATAAAAAAGATATGCTTTCTTTGAAAAAATAAAGAAAAAAGGACTAAGCAGAGTAGCCTCAGATAGGCGAAAGCCCAGATGAGTGGAAAAGGCAAATTAAAATGATCTGTTAGAGAGTCAGCTTGAGATGCACAAATTCAACCGAAGAGAGATGGTTCGTCTGATGAACGACTTATTGAGTAAGAAATTTCCAAATTATTTATTGTGGTCGAGATCGAGGACAGGAGATAACATACTATCCTGCAGGGTGGAGTGCAAGCTGTTACAAAAATGGGGAAGTTGCGTTTGACGGCAGCGGCCTTTGTGAAATCTACAGCTGCTTGACTAAAAATCGAAGATTACTTTTGAGGTACATATTTTCTGCATTATTCCCGTTTTTTAATGAGTTGAATCGCCTTGTCCGACCTGCAGTGATGATCAGATGGCCTGATAGGCAAACTTATTCGATTATGAATATTAGCAGCCATCTGTGAAGTGCTTCATATATTTACGAATCTGTCTGATAAAACCCTACATCCAAGTCATCACGTGCTCAGTAGAGTACTCTTCATGTAATTGTTTGCCGAGCAACGGGGCTTTAATATCCTGTATATCAAGAAAGATAGCAAATGAAATTCATAAAATACAAGCCTGTAAATACTAATATGGTAGTCTCAAACAGGGTCGGCAGTCATTTTTTGCCCATTCTAATTTTTACGCTTCGAGGAAATTAAAGCCCCGCCCAATAAAAGGGGACGGAATGAGAGGAAAATATTACTTTGACAAGATTTCAGGACCAGGAATGATTTACGTGGTACTATAACGAAAGAATGCTTGAATTTTTATATTTTTGTGGGTGCAATATATTTCCAGGGACTTGCCTGAAGAATGCAAAATGAGATGTGCCCAAGCATGAAAACCAGAACAATTGAAGGAAAAAAGAAATAACCAGCTGTGGCGATAATAAACACGACGTTGGCTTCACTCACATTGCTCATTTAGCCGCAGTGAGTGCCATGAGTGCAAGCACTTTGTGTGCAGCCTATTATCCAGCACTTCGTGTGAGTTTAACAGCTTCGCGTATTGTGGGAGCTTGGCGTCTCGGAGCAGCGTTCCTCTTACTGCACTGCCCTTCTTCTGGTGCTGCGGAAACACTGCCGCCATATTACTAGTCCGTAATGAATACGTACCTGTAGTTGAAGTATAATTATTCGTACAGCTTTCATCAGTATTACCGGGCGCAAGAGTTGACGTTCAGTTCATACGCATCAGATAATTGCCCCATGTTCACGCAAAAGCAAAGTTCAGTCGAGCCCTCAAGTACTACTCTGATATAAGGAGGTCATAAAGCACAAAGAAAATTACTCAATGCTGGCAGACCTCGGTATCGTGTATTCAAACACCACGATCTCTGCATTCTCAACTTAGGCAGATACAAGCGTCAGGCAATGATCCGCATCGGCAGGTAGATAACAGGCTTCACTGTTGGTTGCAGCAGCAGTGCATGTTTGTCAATTCAGAACAGGCTCGGTCTTCTAGTGAGACAGAAGGCAACAGTTGCAGAGCCAGTTGTGCATCCCAATCATTTATAAGCAGGATCAGTAACTGGTACTGAGTAACTGGGACCATTGCGCACTGTATGTGCGCAACCGGTGGCTACCAGAAGCAGTTTGTGCCATCTGGTGCTTTCTTTATTTCTCGCAACGGGCCGTCGTTGTACATACAGAAACACTCAGGCCAACTTCATAAGAATAGTGTTTCAAAAAAGTTTAATTATCAGGGTCCTTTTTTATTATGCTGACATCTTCCGGCCGAAAAAGACGCATTTGCTGTCGTGAAATATGGATTTAAAAAGCTTCCCACTAGTGCATGAAAACATGCGCTGTCCTAGCCGAAAACCGAGAGTTCCCGCCGTTCTAAGGTGTTAGGTGGTGTAGCGTGGCCTCAGGGATCCGCGTATAAAAATGGCAGTGGAAAGAGAAATTACACTACCGAAATTGACCGGTTCTGGCGACACCTGTATTTCGCTTGTAAAATATCCGGTTTCATTTTAAGTGGACTCTTCTTGGTATGCCTCGGTGCCCTATCGCTTGCATTCTAATCTCTAGCTGTCCTCAGCGTCCTTATAGCGGTGTTGATGTTGAGAGCAAATAATAGCGAAATTCATTCTACAATAGGCGCTTTCTGTGGTTGTTTCGGGGTCTGATTTGAGGGGGTTATTGCTTACAAAGCAGATTTGATATATCTAGAACTATATCGATCCCGTTACGTCGCGCTCTTCTCGGTGTGGATAGCTTGGGCATGGTGTGTTTTTGAGGCAAAATAGCGGGTTACTGCTATCGCGCTGCGGTGAGCATCACAGATGTAGGCGTCTAGGAAAAAAATGTTAACCGAAACACTGTGGTGCCTCTCCTTGGGATGTATTTGAGGGAGCACCTAGAACTTCAATTCTGCAGAAAGCCCGGTCCGTTTTCCAAAACGGTTTGTTTCCCGAAAAAACCTGACATCGCTCATCGAAGCGTGATAAGCTGCAAGGATTAGTGGCTCTGGCTGGCGCCCGTGCAAAATTTCTGATAACTGAAAAGCTCAACACAAGGCAGAAACCGAGCAGCGTCGTCTGCTATCCTAGATGTAATGTTCGCAACGAGGTCTCTTGTTTCCTGTATTTCCGACGGTGATCGAAGTAGCACCGTTCGTCATATATGAGTGACTGGTGGCGCAAAAGCGGTAATAGTAACGTAGGATTTAGGCAGACGCGAAGCCTATCGATGGTCGTTAGACTGGTCAGTAGCGTCGGTCTGTCACAGTGCACCGACAACACCAGCACTACCAACGACAGCGTATCGTTGGAGTGTAAAGGGTGAGCTTAGCGGGAAAATTCATGCTAGCAACGGCGACATACGCGACGTACAGTATGTGGACCCGCGAAGATATGTTTTCATTCGGTGCCTGCGAATAGAACCGAGCATCGAGGCAAGCAACACTGGCAAAACACCGTGCGACGGTGCCTCCCCTCGGCTGCCGCCGTCGCTTGGGCTTGAGCGGCCGGATGAAAGCTTCACGGCCGATGAGGCGACGTACTTCTAAAAAACTGCGCTTTTGTCTACCTTATCCGCATAGAAAAGCGCGAACTTGATTCACTACACTTTTGTTTTGAACGAAAAATAACATATTCAGTTTTTCAGTGTTTAAAGTTAGATGATTATTACGAAACCAAGTCAAGATACGTTGCACTTAATTGTTTATAGGATTTTCCATTGACTCAAGTGAGTTGCCAGTAAAGACAAGTGCAGTGTCATCAACATACATAAAAATTTGAGAACACTGTATTGCATTAGGGAGGTCATTAATAAAGAGTGTAAATAAAAGCGATCCCAGAACTGAGCCCTGGGGTACACCACACGTAATAGTTTGGTATGCAGACTTGAACTGCTTGAAGACAGCTTGCAGCTGTCGTGAAGAAAGGTAACTTTTGAAGAATTCAAGTGCCCCGCTACGTACACCATATGCTTCCAGTTTCATTAAAAGACTGGTGTGAGACGGTGTCGAAAGCTTTTTTTTGTTTATAAATACGCTTACAGCAAAATTATGGTCATGAAGAGCAGATAGGACAAGCTGTGATACAGTAAATACAGCCGTGGACGTGGACCTTCTAGAAACAAATCCATGTTGCCGAATACTAATAATATGATTAATATCGAGAAACGTTTTCACTTGGCCGCAATTAATTTTCCAAAAAGAGTGTTGACGACACTCAGTACAGATATTGGCCTGTAGCTAGATGAGTTGTTAGGGTCACGATATTTAAATATCGGTATAACTATTGCAACTTTTAAAGTATCGGGGTATAAGCTAGTGTATATCGCGTGATTGAATATTCTGCACAATGGAACACAAAGCAAATCAATGTTGTCCTTTGTTACCTTAGCCAATATGCCATCTGGCCCGGCCGCTTTATTCGTGAGCATGTTTGCAACAACACACTTAACTTCATCGCTAGTAATGTTCCAGAAACTGAATTCAGTATTAATACTCTGAGATATGCCGGATGTCACTGGGGCTAAGTAAGTAAGTTGCGCACTGTTATGACCGTGGGTTGCGAAGAATTGATTGAACTGGTCTGCAGCCTTTATTGACAAGTTGTCAGGAACAGTCTGTTTTCTTTTAACTGTTCCAGTAACTTCTCCTACAATCTTCCATACTTTCTTAGTATCATTTCCTTGGTGATGAACAAGATTAGTATAATACAATTTCTTTGATTTTCTTCTCAGTGCTACGGATTTGTTTCTGTAATACTGAAACTCTCTGAACTAAAAGGCATTTGCTCTGTTGTTTTTGAGCTTATTCTAGTATGAATGCTTTTTTTCAATACTGGGAGTATTTCCTCAGTAATCCAAGGACATATGGCATGTTTACAGTTGCGCCACGAAAATTCCTGCGCTGACTTGGTAATTGCATCGGAAATAGCAGATACGGAGTTAGGAAATTCTGTGTGAACGTCACTGTGACACAAATTTTCGAAATGAAAAGATTCGAGTAAACGCCTGACGTGTGCGTAGTCCACCCTTGAAAACACATTGGTATGGGTAGGACAATTACAATTTAGACCCGAACGTGGCAGGAACAGAAAAGTCGAACAGTGATCAGCGATGTTTTGGTTCCAAACACCAGCACAGACATCCATATCGCCGTTACATAAACTGTGATCAATAATTGTTGCGGTCTGATGTGTGATACAAGTGGGCACATTGATAACGTTTTTGAGGTTGAACTTGTTTCAGTAAAAATATATAATCAGGACAGTCATCATTTGATAGGTCAATATTGAAATCACCAACTATTACTAATTGATTATTAAAAGACATCAGAGGAATCAGAATCGAATCCATATCAGATACGAGTTGACTTGTGCCCGCGTTTGGCGGACTATATACCACGCCTATTACGAAGTCTGGTTTAAGTCGAATAAAAAGTGCCTCCGTGGTTTTAAAGCTTAGACAGTAATCTGCGAGCTGTTCATATTCTATGCCGTTTTTAATAAAAAGAGCGACGCCGCCACCTTGTGCGGTGCTATCTCTTGGTAAAGATAGTGTTGTGTAACTAGGCATGCACGGTATTTCTCCTTTCTTCAGCCAGGTTTCACTTACAGCGATAACATCATACAGGAAAGAATGTTGCGATAAATGTACAGTAGGTTGGTCTAGATTTTTATTTATGGTGCGTACATTGTAATGAAAAATGCAATTTTAAGGTTTTCGCTCTCGCGCCACTTAGCGCTAATTCCTTCAACGGTAAAGGCCATGATTCTAGACTACCTGAACAAGGTCTTCGTCACAGGTTATATGTAAAATTGCGAGATATCTGTCTTGCGCATCAGGATCTTGCCATCTGATAGCCATGTGTGTTTCCACTGTTTTTCCTTTTTGGCTTTCCGCGCTTTCCCAAGCAAAATTTTGTTTGCCGGGTCAAATGTTCGTTGATGAACATGAGATTCTCATGATCGTCAAAGCACAAAAGTTGAGTGTTGAGACGGCCAAGTTTTGATAATGGTCTCTTATTTCAACCGAAAAGCACAGCTGTCTGTGCATTGGTGAACGAAAGCAAAATGCGGTTACCTCGCAAGCACTGGTAACTCGGCTGATGGCTCTTGCTTTGATAGCATTTCGTATGCATCACAGGTTTGTGCCCGGATTAGAGAACTATTTTTCTGTTCAAGCCTTTTGGCTTAATATGCATGATAACGAATTCAGTCTGAATGTTTGTTTTCTTTAATAGAATCAGTTATCAACAGTCAGTCGCTTTTCCAAAAAGGACAACACTAATTGATTTCTCAACAATAACATTGAACTTTTCCGCGTACTGAGCACCAGCGGATAATTCGCAAGAAAAAAATTAATAAAAGGCAAAGATGTTTTCTATTTGAACATTTGATCTCAAGTATAGTGAATGTTTTGCCTAGCTCCTCCACGCGAAACGGACATAACAGGATCTGATTAGTTCTGGCAGTTTCTTAACATATTTGTTTAGAGCCGCCCCAAAAATAAAACTGGCCGAGTTCTTTCTGCACACTACCAAGAAATGTTCTAGCCCGTTTCGTATGCACCGCAGGTTTGGCGCTGCAATGTTTCAGTAACGAGATTTAAATGTAAAAAGTCCACTTGGAAGAGAGGCATAGGGGTGCAGGCAGGATGAGGCCTCACCCTGGCTGGTATTCGTCTTCGCCTATTCCCTTGAGTAGTATTTGAGATTTAAATTATCTCCCATAAAGACATTCTTTATAGCAGCACCTGTTATTTAGAAACTGCATACCTCTGAGTGATGGCTGCTGATGCAAAAGCAGTTTTACTTCCAATATAAAAAGGAACAAAATTTTCATATTACTCGACAAGCACTATTTTTTTCCTGCAGTAAACTAATTAGTTCAATGTAATTTGGCTTAGAGCTTCTTCTGAAGTTACTTTTCTGATTTTAGCAACAGGCGCAAAAAGAAGAACTCAACATCAATCGCACATCGTTATCAACGTAATGTTGATACCGTGAAAAACTGCCAGATAAAAATAGCAGCATTACTTCTTACGAATACCCACGCTACACGCGTATGCAGTCGTAAGAAGTAATTCTGCTACTATTGAATGAATTAAGACGTAATGGTGACCTCCATTACACATGGAAGTCAGCCTGCGTTCTCACAATGCTTCATGAGAAGCCGAATATACTGAGCACCGGATGATAACATTTTTAAAAAATGCTTGTCTCGAAAAGCCAAATGGGTGCGAATCGAGACAACAGAGAGCTTTCGAAGTTCGGCGGCTCTGACTGCATGGCTGTGATAGCACCGGTGGTTACAAGTGGCATTCGCGTCTCCTTGTACGCTATCACGACAACGAAAATGGCAAGAAAAAATTTGTTCGTACTTGAGAGGTGTAGCGTAGTGAAAAGTCACCATTCTTTTAAGTATGTTTAAGCAATGTACATAACTTCGTACATAGGCACCTTTAGCTTTTTAGCGGTTACCAATGCTTAATTACTTGTCCAACTTATGTTTATCTTTGTACTAAACATGTTGAGAATTTTTTGGGGTACTCTATTACCGTAGGCATGTTGAGGATATCTATGCCTTTCCTTCATAATTAGCCGATGCTAGCTCTTGCCTTTACCAGTGTAGTGTTCTTAGTAAGCGAGTGCACAGGATTTCTAATAGCTGGCTTCGAATCTGACGCACTGTAGAGAAATACAGCGTGCTTTATTACGCAGACCTCTCGCAACGCGAGTGGGATGGCTTTTTTGTGCAGAGATTTCCCCGGAATATCTTTTTCTCTCATTTGCCGCCTCTCACTAAATAGTTGGGGCACAGAAACACTTTGTCCAAGCTTCACCTTGTTTCTGCTTTTTTACAAGGTGACATCAGTAACGAGGTTCTATCCTAGCCGTATTAAGAAGGGTCTGGGAACGCCGAGCTTCTGTAATGAAAACGATTACAACTAATCGATAAATTTTTTGCCACCAAGGTTTTTCTTTTGCAGCATCGGCGTTGTTTCTTTTGCCGCACCCGCAAAAGGTAATGCAGAGGAGTTACTGTAAGGTGCTAGTAAAATAAGGATGAGAGTTCAGATCAGCTTTGAAGTTCTTGCTGTCATATTTTCTTATGGCCTGAGAAGTTCCCCTCTATAAATCAGCGGTTCTCGATTCTAAAATTTTTTTCAGAATAGGTCATCTTATCAAGTGGAGAGCAACAGACCATAGCTCAAGTCTCTGATGAGAAAGATATAAGTGACATGGTACCATTGCCCGTACTACTGTTTTCGTGCGCTGGGCACAGCAACGTAACTTTGTTTTCTTCATACAGCAAAGACAGCCATACGCGCAGTAGACGTGGGTAGGCAGGAATAAATTTGTGGAAAAAATTATGGACACCAGTTGGATTGTATCTTCCTTAGAAAGGATTCAGAGCCTGAAGTGGGCCTCTCTTAATCAAATGCTTACGCTCTAAAGAAAGCAAATGCTTTAATAAATTACTCAATAATGAATTAATAAATTAAATGATAAATTAGTAATATAAATTAAGAAATAAGATTGATTTGGGATAGGTATAAATTAATCAACTTAACAAATTATTAAGTAATTAATACACATGTTACTTAAACAGTATAAGAATTAATAAGTTCTGACGTTTGCAAGAGGGAATGGGCTTTTTTTGCTTTTCGAATCCTTCTGGTTCAAGCTTGAGATGTCGCTTTTCGTGGTCTGATATACATTAACACACTCTAAGGTGAGGCCGCCGAACCTGGTAACAGTACGTCGTCAACGCCTCACCGCGAACTTAACTGTAGATCTGCAAAATGGTAACAATGTCCAATATTGCAACAAAGCAAATATGCGTCCTGGAAAACGTTGTATCTGTAGATACCTGTATTTATACCTCAGACGAATGTAATATTTCGTTCGTTCACAACGTTTGTTTTCTCGTACTGAAAGGCATTATCTAAAAGAAGCCTTTCGTAGAGCCTTTGTCGTTTAGAGCTAGAAATATTAGCCTTCAGTGCGCCGCTGAAATGACGTCGCAGATCGCGTTATGCGTTAATGTGTTGAAGCCGAAATATTTGCTCACTATTTTGACCCGACTTATCTTTTATTTGGAAGTCATTCAGAAGTAATAACAAAAAAGAAGAGCTAAAGAAAAGGTCGTATGCTTTCTTTTTTGCCTCTAAAGGGCCTGAATGTTGACGCTGCCTTGCTTGCAAAACGCGCCTTTTCGACGTATCGGTTTTCTTAATTTTATCCTCGCTGGTGGAGATATTCTGCAAGCATCTTTGTTTTCGCATTCATTCATTCATTCATTCATTCATTCATTCATTCATTCATTCATTCATTCATTCATTCATTCATTCATTCATTCATTCATTCATGTTTGTTTATTTATTTCTACGTTCTTACCTCGAACAGCACTTTGGTCCAAGGTAAATGAACCTTATAATAGAGCAAAGAGCATAGCAGTTAGAACACGACATCAAGGCATAGGGTGACGGAAACTAAGAACCACAAAAAATGCTTTCGCAGTCGTTTAAAGACTTGTGTGATTCACATATATTCTATGAAAGTTTTACTCCACAGCTATTTTCTTTGGGGGGGGGGGGGGGGGATAAATCACTTGAACATCTTTGTTCGCGCTGTAACTGCTGATGATAAATGCTAATTTACCTTTTGTACTCACTTTGCATTTCCTGGTTCCCCTGGTACTCGCGTTTACTGCTTATAAAATGAACGAGTTCTAGCTTTTTGCCGCTAGGCAGTGTTTGTTAGCGGTCTGATCTGAATTCGACTTGTCCTCTATCCGCTGTAGAACCTGGGTGAAATATTTATTGAAAGCAGAAAAATGTTAACGGCTAAGCTTTTTGTCAGTCTCTGTTTGTAGCTTTGCTATCAGATGCGAAGGTAATGCTTTGGAAGCAAAGTAACCCAATGCACGGCACCATTTCATGTTTCATGACATAGCAACGAGAAATTAGGATTTATTTTTTTTTTTGAAAAACCTGTTATGCTACCTAAGCTAATGACGACGGTTACGCATAGTTACAAACTTTTTATTCAATCAAAATTTCAGAGCACTGCAATCTAAGCCTACATAGCGGCGTCTGAACTAATATTAAAGCCACATTTGCTTAAAAACCACTCCTTCGTCACGGAGGTAAGCGAGCCGCACGTTTGCCACCTAAGCTGGAAATAACAGCTCATAATTGAAGCAGCAGCTCATGACTTAATTAACACTGTAAACAATAAAGAAATTTTTAAAAAAGCCGGAATGCCGCAACCAGTATCAGAAAAGAAGTTCGATAGGTTTTCTTGTGAGGTTTTTTGAGTTGCAGCGAAAAGTCATGGTTGGCACAATACCGTCAAGAAGTGGTTAAGAAATTAAAAAAAAATGATATAGAAGAGGCAAATGTGTCTTTAAGTTCTCCGTTCGTGCAAAGTAGCAGCGGGCTCGCGGCTCTATTGTATGAATTGTTTTTTGGGAAGACGCACTTTAATATCCTTCGAAAATTTCTTTCAATGAATACAGGACCTTAAATAAAGTGCCCTTTGCTTGAGCATTTTATGATGGAACGCTTAGAGCCCTTCAATACCCAGCGAAGTATTTCGTAAGAAAACAATAATGCCCTCGGCCGCCAAAATGGGGGTACGTAGCCTGTTTTAATATATCGGTCATTGCTGCATGTGAAAGCTCTGCTGAGTCAGTCATCTTAAAGCCTTCGCAGTGTGCGCGCCTTCTGGCTTACATGGCATTTGGGTGTCGTATAAAGCCGTTTCACACAACTGTATTGCGCTCTTCGCTCACATATGAAGTCATGTGTTGAGAAAATGACAGCGCAGAACTAAACGACGACAAAATGTTTCGCTTGAGCACTCACCTTACTACGGCACATATTTGCTTCTTTTCTTGAAGCAGCGCCTCGTGATTGAAGATATCATCAAAACTGTTAGGTGTCATGCTCGCAGCCTTAGCTTTTGCAAGTAAAGGCAAGAAGTCTGAGGGTGAAAATGCACGCGATTGCTCATTAAAACATGTGAATTTATAGGCGATACGCTAGATATACCTGGAAGCAAAGCTGCCCTTACGTTCTTCACTTCTAGTTTATTTCTCTTTGGTAAAAAGAGCTCTACCCTCCTCAAATGACTTTTTGCTGATATGTGTCAAGATATATGATCAGTACAAAAGAATAGACGATAGGGTCAATGAAGCACAAGGAAAGATTGTAGAAAAAGAATTTTCGAGACCATATGGAAGAATTAGAAGAGGTAGAAAATTTGGCAAGGAAAAGAGAAAGATGAAGACAATGAAGATGCAAAATAAGAAGATTTGTGGTTGAAGGGAGAAGAGAAAGACAAAGTCGGAGAAGAAAAAGAACACTGATTTTTTAGCAGTCTGCTCTTTGCAGACCTGTAGTGCCGTTTATTAGTAAAACTGTGCATTTGACAATAGCCCGCTTTCAACGCTTCCTGCAGCTGCACTCCTTGGGTCATGAGCCTCTTCTTGCTGTTGCGGTTTTTTGCATTTGGCACTCGCTTGGAGTGTCCGCGTACGCAGTTCACTGCAACGCGAGGTGTCCATGACCCTTTTGGAGTGCAGAATACCATGATTAAATCTGTGTTTGTGCCGATCGGGGTTCTCTCTCTGGCGAACCTTAGCGTATCATGTGGCGAAACTGAATGACTTAATGACATTTTTCTCTGCTGTCGGCAGCTTGCTTGTTTGCGATGAACTTATTTGGAGAGTCCCCTCGCTCGATTAGTAGTTCAGGGATTCAGGGTGATTAGGGTTTTGGGAAGCAGCACTTTTCAGACCAAGAAATAAGCTTTCTTAAATGCTAGCCTTCTCATTTCTTCTGGGCCCAGCTGCAATTGAACTCGTTTATTTAAAGTGCTTTTTCACACTACTTATTATCGGCGATGCTTTAATATTTGGCGCATTTAAATTGTATCAAGAGTGGGAAAACTAAACAGGAAAATAAACTAAGTAAACAAAGCAAAGCTCTAGCTTTCTTTGCACTGTTCGACTTTTTGTAGCAAACTGCAGCTCACTCTGGGTACCTTTTTCAAGCCTCTCTGTGGTGATTTGAAAAGCTTGAAAGCCTTCATAAGGCGACAGATGTGATGTTGAGCAAAAAGCGCGACTGAGGAAGCTTTCAGCATATGCGCAGAAAAAAACTGCGTAAATAGTATTACTTATTGAATCTAGCATAAATTCTTGCTTGGTGACTTTACTGAAAATGAACGGTTGGGCTTAGCTTTTCCATTGATTCGCGCACTGTGCATTGTTGTTCTAGTGTTTTCTTAATATTCCTCCAGCCATTTCTAAAAAAATACTTCGTATGAAATCGATGACTATGTCAAGAAACTGCAAATCTGGCGAAAAAATTCGCAAAACAACAACACTGATCGGCGTCTGACAACCGAGAATGATAAACAGCCTCTGGAGAGACGCTTCGCTCGACAAACACCTTACTAGCTACTGCGCGTGGCTTGAAGCTGTCTCGGAAGGTTAGACAGGCGTCTGCGTGAAGCTTTTGAGGGTAAGTCTCGACTTTGATGGACAGCGGCAATCTCAATGTTGAGACGAAGAATTCTTGTGGCACCAAGCAACGAAACACATTTTAACTCAGCTGGCTAGATAGATGCGCATTCCAGAGTGACCTTGCGGGGTCAAATGCACAGTTTCAGCAGCAGACATGCCGGGAGACGTTCGCAGAATTTTCTAACATCTCGTCGGAGATTTTGTTTCTGCGGTTACTTCCCAAAGGCATGACAAGTGATTTCTGAATTCAAAGGCTTTTAGGACACTGAACTACAGAATGCTGTCAGCAGCACAGCACAGAGTAGTTGTTTGGATCGGTACATGCACAGAGGCCTAAAATGAAGCGGTGGTAATGCGAGCAAGAGACTTGATATTAAACTGAAATTTCTGCAAGAAGCTCGGTATTACTCGTATTATTATAAGAATGTTTCTTCACTCGTAACGAGAACGGTGTATCCAGTACAGAAGTCCTTCAAGGCTCATGACTTAAGATATTTTGCCTGATGATAGGAGTACTCCGTTATAAACTGCATTATTTGCAACTAGCCCACGATGCGTTATGTTTTAGTGCATTTGTTATTAAAGGTGCCGTGCAATACATTTCAGTTAAGTTGCGGTTCGCGTAAAAGAAACTTCCCGCCCCTCTAAATCACTGTAAGGTAAGAAAAACCCTTGTCCTCACTTTCAAAACCATTTGATCGTCAGATAGGTGCTAATCATAACAATGCGAATCAAACCTTGCAGCCTGATAACTTTCGGCAAACCCACTAGGGCATACCTGCCAACATGAAGGCTTTCAAATTCGTAAAACCTTCTCGACTGGGTTAGAGAGAGGGGGGGGGGGTGTAGCCAGTATAGAATTTTTTTAGAAAATGCCGCGTTGCGTCGCTTCTTTGAGCGTACGACGCGATAGCGCTAGAGCTTTCTCACACGTGGCGTTGCACGTGATGAAACGCACAAACAGCAAACAGCACGTGACAAGCATGGAGATCCTGCGCGCTGGAAGAACGGAAAATGAAAAAAAAAACAAACGAAATGTCCGCGGAAACGCAATCGTTGTCCTAAACGGCGTACAGCTTGGCTGACTGACTGATAATAGCAGCGGATAGCCGCTGCCGCTCCGGGCTGGCGGCGAAGCTTCGAAAACGAAACTACGCGGCCAGACTGTCTATCGGCCTATCGCTGGGGCCTACCGATCATCAAAACACCTGTAGTTGTGCGCATACCAGAGGGGCACCGGAAGCAATGTAACAAGCTGTTCAGGCTTGGAGACGAATACATGGGCGATCGGTGTGTCGAGCACGTCATACCGCGACAGTGCACCATTTAGGAACTGGATGATGTCAGGACGGCGCGAAAAGAACAAGGACGAAAGAGGTACAAGAACACAACAGGACAGGAAGCCGGTCCAAACTGATCGATGCCAGCCCCTAGCTGTACGAATAAACGAGCTCCGGAGGCCATAGTTGTACACGGTCGTTTGGCGGGACAATGGCGGTAGCACCGGATTATCTGTATGAAAGGGGGTTGAGAAGTAAGAATAAGCATTTAATTTGGTCGAATTAACGATGTTTTAAAACCGTACAATGTCTCAGCTGCTGCTGCTGCTGCTTATTTCACAGATGGTTTTTATTCCTCTCTAGTGGCGGCGCAAGGTACCACGGACAATGGTGCGGTTTCTTTTACAAAATTTTATATGTTTTTAGCAAATAAAGTTTATTTTTCGTAATTTTTGAGGCAATATTCTCAAAATTGTAATACGTGTCCAAATTCGTAGATTTTACGGAAATTCCGAAGAGTTGGCAGGTATGCACTAGGAGCGCATGACTTCGATACACGAGGGACGCGTAGTGAAGTGCTCCATATATTTCGACTACCTGAGGGTTTTTAACATGCACTGTCATCGCACAGTGCATGGGCATCAAGAACTTCGACTCTAGAAATTAGACCGCCACGGCCGAGATCGAAACCGGGTCTTCCGTGTCACTAGCCGAGTGCCATAATCACGTAGCCACCACGGCGGCTGGTTCTTAAGATTAATGGAAAAGATTTTAAGAGAAGGCAAGCGAAGCAGGGAGCGTCAGTAAGTTAGGTTGACGGATGGCATTTAGAAGTTCACGATGATACGGTGGAGGCCGCTCGCACAGGACAGTGTCAGTTGAAAAGTTAGTAGCGAGGTCTTTGCCCTGCAGTGGGTGTGGTCGGGCAGCTGTTGATTATCTGAACTAGCGCGAATTCATAGCATTACAAGAGAACGGAAACTTATTGCATTGAATATTCTTCAGGGAAGCTTTGCACTTGAATTTTTAGGTTGCACTAAGGTTAGCGGTAATAAATTTCGAACTTAGAATGATATGTGAAAAGCTACACCACCCACACAAACAACGACCAATAGCAACGGGCAAAGGACGGTTGTGTTTGCGAAACGTCCAATGGCCGAAGCGTCAAATATTCTGTCAGTGCTTGTGGTTTTCTTTTCTTTAGCTAGCCTAGTGGCCGGTGTGGCTGGGCTATCTTCCGAGTCTAGCCTTCGGTTCCCAGAGCACTGAAATTTCATTTCAATTCATTTATTATTTCCCTTAAAGCCCCGAAGGCATTACATCAGGGGGGAGCAAAATGAATATTTTTTGACAAGATAATGTCAAAACAGAGAAACAATATTTAGATAAATAAAAACAATGAAAAAATAACGGTACCTAACAGTTAAATGATCCCGTGAGAGGTGTGGAGAGATGCTAAGTGGAATGCACGGGACAGAAACAAGAACCAAATTTATATATTCAACACTCATATATGCTGCTACTACTGCCGGAGAAAAAAGATGCGAGCTACTCAGACAGTGAACGCTTAAAATAATATGGAGCGAAGTATTACTCTCCGTTTCGATCGGTGGGCCAATCTTTTTCAAGAAAAAGATGGGTCCTTCTATCGAAACATCGAGTAAAATAAAAAAATGTTTCCTTAAACGAAGCGTATACTTCTCTCTCTCTCTCTCTCTCTCTCTCTCTCTATATATATATATATATATATATATATATATATATATATATATATATATATATATATATATATATATATATATATATATATATATATATATATATATATATATATATACAAGTAGATCTTCACAATTACTACGACGTGAACAGAAACTAAAAAACCAAAACTCTATATTTTCTGGCGCCAGGCAGCTTAAATATGGGGCGACACAAAACAGGCAAAGAAGGCACAATGAAACAGCACTGCGCCTTTTTTATCCGTGTCTTTTGTGTGCAGTCCTCAGAATCAAATTTAGCTGTGAACAAACTAGCGGAAACCAAAGTATACTTGGGTCACTGAACTGTTATCTGCACACCCGTGGGTGTATTATTTGCTCAAGCAAAAGCTCATAAATATTTAATTCCTAAGCCTAAACAGAATTGACAGAAAAAGTGGTGCACCTAAGTGAAATTATTCATATTATTTGCATCATCCGTCGCTAGTCATATATATATTACGGGCAGAGCCGTTAGAGTCAAAGATGAAGACACAGAACAAATAGGAAAAAATAAACATCAAGATACAAGTATTTGGACGCCGTTAAATAAAAAGGTAAAATAAACAGTACAGAAAAATTTACTATCCAAACAGGGCTACAGTAGAGTAATGCTTGACAGTATTCGCACATGTTTTTACCAGAGCCGCAGCCTAGTTGAGCCAATAGACTTTGTCACGCCGGTTCTCCACACTACTTACCAGCTTGCATTTTTTTTTTACTTTTCCATTAAACCGAATGGTCAAGGTATCATGTCTTGAAATTGTTTTTTGAAAGGGCGCAGTTGTATGCCAGTTGGTTATGTGTGATTTTTAAAGGTTTGGAATGGCAGCTCAAGCAAGACGGAATACTTCTGCATTCACCCCTACCCACGCAGAAACTCATGACATCAGGACTGGGACAAAACTGGACGCTTCCGCCTTTACCTCAACCGCATTGTTACGTGAAAAACTCATATGTTGAAAAGTTTATCATTTTTGGATCGCCCAAAAAGAAACTGACAAGGAAGCATCATCAACCTCGTATAGCCAGTTTTACATCCCTGCCTTCTGCCCTGACTTCATTGTGCGCATTTTGTCGAAAGATAAGAGCACATGGTGATAGATTCTTGATTACGCCGTGTGGCTGGTTATGCTTCTCTAGAGTTTTTTTAAGGTTACCAGGAATTAATTGTGTTCCTCCCCGTTCAGCACAGTAGGACTTCTGTGAATGCTAGAAGAACCTCACTGCACTGGTTATAAGCAAGACGGCTGTGTGCTCTAACCATTTGAAAAAAGCATTACTTATTCCACGAATTCAGCGACAATCATGCATTTCGCAGGCATCCACCTAAATCTACTTATTTACTACGTCAACTTTACGGGCGCACAGCTTCGTAAGAGGAGACGAAAACTCAACCGCGTTGAAACCACAGCATGAAATATTACAAAGCGGCGGATGTGGAATTCCTCAGGTGGCTTTCACTTGGCTGATAAGAAGAACGATGGGCACATACCTCTCCACGTTTCTTTGCTCTCTTTGGCGCTGGGCCATGCATTATTCAAATAATGTTTAGCCTTACAACGCAGTCCTACTAGGAGTAATTTTTGTGACGTCGTTTTGATATTTCTAAATGTTCGAAGACGGTTAGCGTAAGCAAAATCTACTCAAAGCTTGCAATGCCACCCCCCCCCCCCCCCCTTTGCTAGGAATTTGAGACAGCGCCCAGCCAGTGCCCGTAAGTATAGCAGTCTATTGTGTTCTTTTCTGCAGCCATTCGGTCATTTCATTTTTTTGTTACGTTACGGAAGATTCGACACGCTTTTTTCGAAACCCATGCGCCACGTGATGGCAGCCAAAGAACTAGAAGCGGTTGTCCCGAATTCCAGGCAAAGTTTATACTTGCCAAGAGTCTTTGGAGCAAGGCAGCAATGGGGTCTTGTTGACTGCACATTTTTTTGAAATAAGCGCGCTCCACTAGGGAAGAGACGGCAAAACGAAACCTGTGTACCTCGTTTTGTTGCGTTGTCTCTTTCCTAGTTTAGCGCGTTCATTCCATCAAAAAAAGGTCTGTGGACAGTCTACGCTGCCGAAAACAAGAGAATGCGCATGAACGCTTTTAACCAGCACTCTAGTTATTATTGCTTTCGTCGATATTTTAGGTCCACCATTGAATAAGAACTACCCGGCAGCGAATATAGGAGCTTTTCGGCGGATCGTACTTCCGTAAACAGATGCCGAATTGTCAGGCAGTTAGGTACGACGCAATCTGTACGATATTCTTACGATTGAATATGATTGAATAACGATTCTGTGTTCGGATATTAAGCAATGTTTGCTGCCTCCTTCTGGGCCATTTCATTTAAAGCTTGTGTTTTCTTTGGTCGCAGATTAGCTTCTATATTCGATCTCGCATAGCGATTCTCTTAGACGGCAGCATCCTGCAACCCCTTCTTTTCGTTTTTGATCGATATATGCTTACCTGTCTGCCAACTAGATCTCATCTACGGAAAACAATAACAAATAGTAGAAGCAATATATAACAACAGCAATTTACATAGCAGCACAACATTGTACATGCATGTTAACAGAATTATGACAGAAGAAGCCGTAGGCCTTGCGAGTTCAACACGCAGCTCTTATAGTCTAGCGAAAAAAAAATAGGAAAAACATATGCAGACTTGTCGCACTGCGGCAACACCATTCCTGCGTGAGCCAGAGCTGGAATGTAAATAGAACGTGAGACTAGAGCTAGAACTTGCGCTCCACGTGGAAGAAACGGAATACGGCATCGATCCCCCTCACGATCGATGACCTTGCTCAATTTCAGTCCCGCATACAAAAGAAGTTCGCTGCCAAGAATACAATCCTCACCAGATGCGAACTTCAAACTTTTTTTCTCATCCCTTGAATTCTTTGTTCTCGCTCAGCTGCGTTGAGAAGGGTACGTGCAGTGTGCTGCTTCTACTGCCACCTTAAGCAATGCACGCCACTACACAGAGGGCTGCTTCCGATCGTCCTTCGGCTATTTCACATGCCGATTCCTTTTCCCTGCGAAGCCATAAATCTCCTCGAAAACTCGCAACTCACCTCCGGACGAGGTAAGATATTCTTTTGACTCACGCACGATACGGAACCTCGAAAACACGAAATGTAGGCCGTGCTTGGAGGGAGTTTTTACCCCAGATCAGAGAGAAATAAAATAGAACACGTGCACAAAGACAAATAGCCGGTCCCTGATTTCGTGTTTTGCGGAGTAGGCAGCTGCTTGGTTCAAAGTGTTTCTGAAGGAAAAAACGAAATAAAAGAAGAGAAAACGATGCTGGCACGGGGTATGAAAGAAAAATAGAAAATAAGGTTTGAAAATGCTACTTTCTGAACAGACTTCAAAAAGTGCTCGAAGGCTGTCTTCTGGGAGAAAATACTTGGCCGAATAGATTCTACAGGAGGAAATTAATGAAGCGTTTTCGTGCAGGAACAAGCGCGCTTCAAATTGTCGCCACGTCTTAGCTGGGGAACGTATCACGGGCTCTAGAAGCAACAGCCCGGTGTACTCTGAAGACTAGAAGCGGGTAATTGCGTAACATAAGAACGGGAGCCTTCAAAATCTAAAATTTTAGTGGTCTGGCCGGAACCGTCACGCTGTTCGCACAACAGTCGAAAGGTTGTACTAGAGCAGAGGCGGCGAAGTTGAGAAGCGAGATGTACGAAAAACATGCTGCTCACGGGACCAGCGAAATAAATTTCGTAAGTCCGTCATTCCGGATTCTCGGAGCGATCAGGAGAATTTGTGCAATGATCTGTCGTGCCAGTAGCGTGTGCACCGTTTAGCGTTGCACGCAGAGATAGTAGGAGGTACATATATGACACACAGTTTGTACGGGCCTGTACAATGCAGGCCGACTTAGCACGAAATTTTCACAGGAAGCGTTTCTACATGGCCGTCTGGCCAGGGAACTGTTAAGCTCTGAAAGAGCGGAAATGGCCATGTACTGGAGAGCTGGTACACAGATCTCCGTAGCGCGAATTGGCTCACGGAAGCTGGCATGCGGACAAGATAACTCCGGCCAGGACAGTCCTTTGGTTGAAAAGAAAATGCAGGCGGATATTTTTTTTGGTCCTTAATTTAAAGCGTGATTGTAATACAAGGCTCTCAGGCATCTATGGATGAATTTCTGTGGCTTTCAATCTCGAGCGCAACCGAAATTTGCGAGCATTACTCGGCTACGCAATCGGCTGTAAACTCTGCCGCCGGAAATATATTTGAGAACGGAGCTTTCGGTGTTCGTTTTTCCGGGAATAATATTTCCTGCGAATGAATTGCCAGTTTTTTTTTTCATGTAAAAATTACTATTGATAAGTCCTCAAAAGTCGCTTAGAGTTTATGTTGGCCTTTTTGTCCACTTAAGCTTTCGATTTACAAGCAATTAGACAAAAATGGTCGTCATGTGGTGGTAATGAAGTTATAGTTGTGTTTGCAGAAGTAACTGCTATCGCCAGTAAAAGTAACGGAACGTAAAGGACTTCACAGTTAGACAAAAACTGAAGCGAAAGTTATTTTGAAAAGGTAGGCTGCCATGTAACCGCTAGGATAATGCACTAGATGGAACGAAAAGATGGGGCATCTCATAGTCCGCGTGTTGACAAAAGCAATGAAGCTGCCGCTTGACCGTCGCTGTAGCCAGCACATGATACTTTTTCGTAACAAATATTGCGTGGTTTCGAGTGTCTTTGCATAAAAAGGAGACACCCGCTTATCCAAGTTACTGTTTGAAGCGGGTAACGAGAGTGAATAGAGCCACGCTAAAAGACGACATGTGTCGATGAAGTAGATCCTTCCGCTCTACAGACACGTGCATGGTAACGCATCGATACCTGAAAATGCACAACTGGTCTACTTGCTTCCTCAATTTGGATAAGTTTCTCCGTTGACTGTGGAAACATCTGCTCGATAACCAGTTAGCTGCGGCGCGCATGTAAAAAATACTAAACGTTTTAGGTTGAGACCGAATTTTCAAAATTAGATGCGGCGTCCTTTTGTCGGTCTTCGTTTGGTTTAAGCCGTAACTTCCGACCCCTATGCAATGTGTAATTTCTTTTCCAGCTTATTTCGCTAAGACAGAAATAAATACTGCCAAGTCCAGGCTAAAGGAGGTCCCAGGATCGAAAACTGTGGGGACGAGGCTTCATGGTAGCTCTACCCTCGAGCCCAGTTGCGAAGAGCCTGACGGCCACCAGTATTGCTTTCCTTATATCCGAAGCCAGCAGTAAGTTGCGCCCAAGTGTTACAACCAAAAATACCATTGCCCAATTTTTTAAACGCTCCTTACCTCTCCGAGGATGACTTGTGAACGACTCGCATTCCTTCGGTCAATTTTAAATAAGCCTTACTAGGGAGTCCTTGCTGAAACTTTCCTTGGAGCATCCTTACTCTGCGATAGGCCCAGCGTTGCATTCATGCTTCCTTGACGTGAACACATGCTTCACTGCACAACTACTCGCTCTGATCTTGCGCAGTAGTCCGTATCAAGCGGCTGAGTACAGTCGCTGCAACAATTGCTGCTGCCACTGCACTAACATTGTAATCAATGGGTGTGTGCCCGACAAACCATGGTTTGCTGCTAAGCCATCTAAAGCACTGAAACAAGACGTGTATAATGCAAAACAAACGAACGCACGGGTCGGTAGCTGAAAACATATATAAAGTAATAGAAGTGTACTTGCTTTTTTTCAGTTTTGACCAGTATATTACCATTATTAGGCTCTTATTCTCGACATCAGACGAACACCAGTGGTTCCTCGTCACTCTGAGTGCCTAGTTACTGAAAGAGGGGCTGAAGATTGCTTCGAAAATTAGATGGATTCCCTCAGCGCTCCCTCGCGTTAAGATGCATTGAGGGCTCCTCATGATAGTTAGGGAAACCGTATAAACCAAGGAGCGTCCTGAAATCTGCACCGACTTCAACTAGAAGTGCAATTTATTTCGCAAAATGACCGTTGTGCGCGTCTCTTCCTTCAAGGCAGACTCTAGCACTTCGCTTTCCGGGCTCTACAGGTCGCCCATGTGGTCTTCCCCTGCACCCAAAAATCTCCTTCAGGTACGGGATATTACTACTTGTGGCTGAATTATCCAGGCCGTGCGGTGACAGGTTAGCCACAATAATTAGATTCCTATTGGTAGGGCAGTGGCCATATTTCCCGTGAAGTTCGGCTTCGTCAATGCACGGTTCCGCGATGTTTTCGTCCGCTTGAACTTAGTCGTCCAGGCGACAGGTAGCCAACTGTGCGTCAACGACGCTTTGCCATAAATATACTTGCACTGATCATGTGTGTTTTCGACAGCGTCATCTATTAGCTCCTGGGTCCTCGGAGCGACTAAGATTAACGACATGTGCTTAACGACAGAAACTTGATGACTTTTGAAAGCATAAACAACAGCACCTTGCAATACGATGACCGTTCTTGCTCATTCCCATAAGGGTGCCTGATTAGCCGAGCCTAGGTTCTCGCTAATGGAACGACGCATTCGATTTCGCTATGTTCTTTCATGCTCACTTGTCATGGAAGAAAATGAGATGACATATTAGAAGAACTTTCAACTTTTCCAAATTTAGGCTTGCCTTCTAACGGAATGCAAAAACGGCGCGGTGTGAAGGTCGCAACTAATCAAATTGACTTCCTTAAATTGACCTACAGTGCTTTGTTTAATACTGCAAGAGAAAAGAGAGGTTGAGAGAAGCTGGGGAAGAGGCATGCAGGCGATGAAACTAATTTGTTACCCTGCAATGCGGTAAAGAGATGTGGGGATATAAAGACAAATGAGAAAGAGCTGAAGGTGAAAATTAAATACTTCACCGAAAAGTTTCCGGCAAAATCTAAGCATATCTGGCAGACCCGACGCCCTCAAGAAGCGGAGCAGTGACCGGCAGTCCTATCCTCCAGCGATAGCCGCGGCCACAATAAGAAAATCTCATCCCCATCAACACGCGTGAACTAAGGCGCTCCAGCGCACGGCTCTGCACTACAGGGAAGGACAAAAATGTAAGCTATGGTCACATCGCACCTGAAAACAGCACATATTGGGTATTGGAAACTTTATAGCGAAAAAGCATGGTCGCCGGCATATTTCGTCGCATGGCCTTTTTGCCATCGCCATCGGCTTTCTTGTTTCGATGGCCGCCGGTGCGCTGGCGCTCTGTTGCCAGGTGCTGTTCCGGTTCTTGCTGTGGATAACTCGCTGCCGGACGGGGCAAATCTTCCTGAGATTGCACATTGCATGTGTTTGTGGTGCTTAAGCTTCAAACAAAGAACCTTATATACTCTTGTGAGCGCCGGCATCAGCCCGAATTTGTCGACAAACCGCGCAGCCTGTTTCGAGTTTTGATTTTTTTTTTATTCTGTTCATCACTCAATGATATTTGTCAAACACATAATTCGGTGCCAAACCGCACATATTACTGACTCAGCGTTACCAGAGAACTTCCTCTCTAGGGCACGAAATTTTCGCCCGAAGTTGGAATGAGTACACAAATAAAAAGTTCATTGCTTAGCATTGTACAGTCGTTATAGTGAACGTACACGCGTGTGTGATCGCATGCAAACTGAACAGATATTATTTTATATTCCAGAAACATCGTGGCATGCAAAAGATGACTATTCACATTGCCCAATGGGCGGTCCAGGCGCTCACCGGCTTTCGGCTGTGCCTTGAAGAAAGTAAGATTAAGAACAGCGTCGAATTGAGTTCATGTCTCGCAGATGTACTCAGCTGTAAACAACGGAAGTATGCAAAACTTCTGCAAGAAGAAATTGCATCGCTGTCTCGTGCATATGCATAG
Source organism: Amblyomma americanum (assembly GCF_052857255.1). NCBI lineage: Eukaryota > Metazoa > Arthropoda > Arachnida > Ixodida > Ixodidae > Amblyomma > Amblyomma americanum. The sequence goes on from NC_135502.1 coordinate 64,389,445, forward strand.
TTCCAAGAGCATTGATTATTCTACATATTAGATCAGTGTCGTCGAAAGTGATGAAGGTGACACAGGGACCTGTCTTCTCTCCAACATGACTTCATTATGAATCTGTTACGCTAATAGCCGCTAAAAGATTATTTTTAGCCAACCGCGAGAAAAAGTGGTCGACAGTACAACGGCGCAATATATTTCTGCACTGACGATCCTCAGCCCGTAATTGCATTCCAGCATATAATTCCGGCGCTGGAATTCGCTGGCACAGGGGGTTTGTGATAATTTTCTATTTTTGTTTTGCCCAGCAGCTCACAAACGTTTTGTAGTCATCAAAAATAAAATGAATTTGCTATATTTGCTATATATAGACTCAGAAAACAGCAGCTTGTGTCACAAAGTGCCCCACACGTAAAGCGTGTCGTAAAGTTTCACCCAGTCGACCACAAAAACATCAGCTTTACCTCCCTGTGTATTGTTTGAAAAATACACTTACTGTTCGCATGAAAGCAGTGCAAATCACACCACAGTCGAACGCAAGCTGCGGAGAACAGGTTCTCGCTGCACATCAATGTAGTTAATGGCAGTTCCGAAGGTCAGAGGTGAAGGCCGTCCTAGTGGCGCCATGTACTCTTCACAGTGTTAACCGCTGTCTGCAAATGGTCTGCAGCCGTACTGATAACAAATGAGTAGTGGTTCATGATTGCGACATCAAGCCACCGGCAACGCAGGAGTGTTGCTCCACGTCTTAGTAGGACGGGTGGAAGCCAAACCTGCAGGTGACGGCCCACAGATTTTAGATGTGTGCTGAAAAACTCGCCCGAATTCCCTGAGGCAAGTGTAATCTCCTATGTCAGTATTTGAAGTCTACCCGTTGCGTCCGCTCTAAAAATTAGAAACGAAACACATTCGCCAACAGGAGGAATGGTTCGCACGGCTTCGTTCGCGCGGTGCTTGCCTGATATGCCGCCGTGTCCTGGTAGCCGTTGGTGGAGAATACCGTGGCCATTATTGATGGCAGAGTGACGTAGCTATCGGATTTCAGTGGCAGATAATGGGATCGACGGGCAAGAGTAGCTTATGGGCCTTGAAGGGATGCTTTTCAGTCGCATGAAAAAGAGTACTGCTGGGGTCGTTCATCAGTGACATTAAGCTTGCGAGGTTCGTGTAGTCGCAGCTGGCAGAAGACCGGGTTAATTAGGGAGATATGGGAGAGACCTTTCGGAGACCTTTCACCTGCAGTGGGTGTAGATCGCGTGATGATGATGATACTGAATTGCGACATGAAAACCAGTATTCTCTGCACCAGTCGATAAAGTCTTGTGACATATCTCAACTGTGGTTACCGTGGCATGACCATGGGGTCCCAATCATCGATGGGGTTTGCTGAGCCATTTGTGTAGACGTGCAGACGATGTGCTATAAGCATTGAATAAAACGCGAACAAGAAAACTGAGATGGCAACGCGAAAGCACCAACATATTAGATCCTGGAGTGAAAATAAAATGAGGCCAATCAACACTTCTGAACAAGTCTCTCCGCACTTTCGAACTAAAAAAAACCTGCGCTAGTATTGAGCTTCTCCGGGCTAAGAGTTTGTTATTTTGCTGTTGGTTGCTCAGATGTTTTGTTCACGTTTCATTTCTTACCGATAGTACTTCGTCGTCATGCAAATATTCGAGACGAGCCATTTTTGTTTTGATTGGCGATAAACCATACTTCTTCTTAATGCGCAACACGGAAAGATGGACACAAGTTTATGCAGGCAACGTAATGGGGAGCGCGGTCTAGAATCCGGCGTGAAAAGGGATTCTAGAATGGTGCGATGGACGTACATGCTTTATGCAAACGATGTACGCTGTCTGGAAATAGGAAGGCAAGAAAAATGGTAAGCGGAAATCTGAGAGAGGTGTAGTACATGGGCGTCCAGGGCGTCAAACGTATACTGAATGGATTAGGAAAAGGACAGCAAAGATAAGGCAGTGGTTATTCAGAAATGTTCCTTGCTGGCTACCTTGCACATAAATGGGGAAAAGGGTACAAAGGATGATGACGAATGAGCTGTAAAAAATAAAGGTGGACCTCATGACACAAGCATGAGAAGAGTGCGGAAGGCGCAGTCGTTTGAGAAGCCATGATGCCCTTAGGAACTGTACTATAGCCTGGCAAGCGTCCGGGCTGATGCTGTCACGTATGCGAACTCTAAATTATGAGACCTGCTCGACGCATACTGGCCCATCTAGAAGAAAGAGGATCCTGAAACTGCCTCTCGTGAGATGCGTCACGATGAAGGTCTTTCTAACACTCTCCATAAGCACATGTTTTCTTGAAGTTTTGGAGGTCGCTTTACGTAGGTGACCCTTTGTAGCATAGCGCCCAACTACCAGATGCCTCGAAACCAGGCTCCTATTCTAAGCGCGTAACGACACGACGACACTTCGCAAAGTAGGCCGAGGGCTGCGCCAGCCAACGTTTTCAAAGAGCGGAACTAGAATTTGACGCTTCGCCAAACCTTTTCAAAATGCTGTGACGGGAATTAACGATGACACTTCTGGCGGTGACGAAGCCAAAACAAGCAGTAGCCCTTGCTGCTCCTGTCGTGTTTTATCGCCTCGTGGTGCTTCGAGCGGCTGCCGCATTCGGAAGCTGGTAGCTTTCATCAACTTCAGGGGAATTTATTTTGACCATACAAATTTTTTTCTACAATTAGGATCAGTGCGGTTCAGTGCGCAGCGCAGTGCTTGTCTCTCCGACTTAAAGAAAGGGCATGCGCTCAGGCCTTCCTTGCTCAGGGGTCACACGAATACCTGTCGGCCAGGCTAGAAAACAAACAGGAATGGTTCTTTTCCTTTTTGAGAGTGTCCGAGACCTGAGTGAGGAACAGGAATATAAACTGATTCAAAGCTAGAAAAGGAACAGTCAATTGCAACCACGCACGGCAGTCGTTTGTGTCGAATCGAGATTGTACCGTGCCTAAACACGATTGACGCCGCACTTTAACAGCAACGCCAGTTTTATTTTAGATGTATGCGCTAGTAAGATATTAGCATGTGACAGGGCTGCATGCTTTTTATTTTAAATTTTGGAAGATCAATAGAGAGGAAACGCTGAATGATACCATCTGCGCTGACTTAAGAAAACTGAGATGCCTAGCTATCAATTAAGTGTCGTTCGCATCCTGTCCACTTGTGTGTGTTCGTGGACCAAAAGTTCTTGCTATCAGCTCAGCCAGGATCCTATTATAGAGCCAAACAGACTGCTCGTGTATCCGTAACGATGTACCTACAGCGTTATGTTTTCTCTCAAGAGGTGATGGGATGACGCCATTAACTCCCTCGTTTGAAGTGCGAAAATGGTTATAGTTTTGTTTAACGCACATTTTAAGCATAAAAATGCGTCAAATATGCAAAACCTCGCCTTTAAATTAATTTAGAAGCTCAGTATTTCATTTTTTTAAACAGCTGCATAATGCAAAATATCGCATTTGGCGTCCTTATAAACGATGCAAACTGATATCGACACTGTTGGTACATTGAATTTTGTTTGTGCCCTATGTCTTTGTCAGCGATGGGTTATTCATTACCAAGAACAAATGCAAGGATGTTGATTGACAGCTGTCGGTAGGTAAAGCCGATTAACAGTCTTTAAGAGCTGTGTCAGGTGATGCTTCTTGCTTGTTTTTTGCCCGGCCTATTCCCATGGTATGCCAATGGCTAATGGCTGGATGACGGCCGGGTAAACCTTCGAATTATAGCAACAGTTAATAGCTTAGTCATTTGATTTACTGGTGCCCTCTATGGGCTTCCCTTGAAAAGCTTGTTTTCTGCGTGTATTATTATCAATGCATAGTGAAATTTATATCGGACATTTAAACGCGGTCCGGATGCCGGCTATTGTTTTCCGTGATAGTTCTTACACAGAAAGCGCAACGCTAAAAACAAATAACGCTGGTTCGCTAGGCCTGCTATTGTTACAAAAGGAGCGGGGGGGGGGGGGGTCTAGAACCAAATTCAGTCAAATAAACTGGCATATTTACCCGCTGGCAGTTCTTGAAGCATTAGTGTTTGAACTGAATGGGCTAGATTTTTTTTTGGCTTCCAGAAGAACGAGTAAACAAAAACACTGCAGAGGCATACAGCATGAACTAGTTTTTTGAAGGCTAATCTCCCAGAGTTCTGCTGAGTGATGGTCAGCCAGCCAGTGGTAATGGCACATCCGTTCGTAGGCTCGTCACAATTTACGTAGTGGTGATCGACCCTCCTGCCTGGCTCACTGGCAATCTTAGGCGAAGTACCCGTGCTTCAACAGCAATCTGAGAATGATTTTGTCTACCTAAATGTGTTATTGTTTCTCGCTCCTGGTTAACCCTGTATGCCTAAAGAATCATGATGTTAATCTCGTTAACCTGGAGATACAGCCCAGCGATTGAAAAAAAATGAAGTTTGCGAAGCCAGCAATCAAGGTTTCTTCCTTTTTACTTTGCACTTTTCAACTAAAGAACTATGAAAAATAGATACCTGTTGGGCTTGTCAGAAGTTTAGCGACTTTAGTATCTTTAAAATGTATTATGAACTCCAAATAATAATGAATTGTAAACTGTTGAGTACTTCCCTCAGTTTTTTTTTTATACTACATCAAACGAAACAAGGCATATTTTTTATTCAAGGAACGTTTAGAGAACCAAAAATTTCGGGAAAGTGTGTTCAGAGCGGCTGTTCTGTCCAGCTCAGGATTACGCACAACAGCAAGAGTAGATTTATAAGACATCCGCAGTATTAACTCGTCAATTTACTGTGTCGTTTGGTAGAATAAATGCCGTCTTATGCGTATCATTCGTTGCGGATTCAATAAACAAGATTTTGGGCGAGCTGAGCATCCCTGAACCTAGATAGATCAAGCTTGAAACCAGCGAGGTTCTATAGCGCACTAATTTTCTTTCTAATTAGAGTGAGCAAAGTATTCGTGCATCAAGCCACGACAAGGCGAATATATTATGCAGCATCGAGAAAAATATATGCAGTTCTAACTGCACTCAGACCCTTAGAGGCTGTAGTGCACATCGCCTAAAGTTTTTTTTTATGGCTTGTGGTCTGACAACATAGCAAATAAAAGACACCGCAATGAGCTCGTGTGTCCAGATTTCAGCTAGGTCTCTAGTGGATATGCCGGTTGTTTATCTCAGCTCCAAAAGGGAGGAAGAGCCATCAATTCAATACAATTAATTCAATTCAATCAATCTAGTAACCACAACACCTACAAAAGTTTTCATTTATTACTTCCCACCACGAACAGAACTTAAAAGGACAAACTCCAGAACTATTCTCACTTTGAATCCTTGTCGTCTTAATGTTTTGAACAAAATATATGCATTTTTTGGAAGCCAAGAGGCCGGCATCTATACTTTCTGGACACATGGGAATTGCGAAATACAAAAGGAGAGCCGTAGTGGGAACCTACGCGGGAGGTTTGTATGCAAAGAGTGCTGTAGGAACACGGAAGAGAGTCCGAAAGAAGGCGATACAAGCCATTAGTCATATTCAGTGACTTGTGCCTTGTTACGTCGTTGCTACGAAATTTCTGTTCACATTCCCTGAAGACAGAGTTTTTTCCGTGTTTTCGTTTGAACGTCAACAACATAACACTAATGGTTGCGATGTCACGAACATCAATCTATCTGACTTCATTCCCAAGGTCTCGGAACAAGTTCCAATGCAAGGATCCCAGAGGCCTGGCCATGGCCGTGCAGCTAATGTTGCAATGTCTCGCGCAGTGACAAAAATACGCCTCTATCAGGCCTACTGTTGCAGCTCCGCATTTCGAAGACATCTGAAGCACGTAAAAAATAAAACATGAAACTTAGGATGAAATAGATGTCCATAGTGCCCTTATTCTCAGGTCTTATTTATAAACTATACTGCCTTCTTTTAATGTGCATGATTAATAAACGATGTTCGTACTAAATATGGGTGCCTTCCTGTCTCGGGAAAAAAAATTTAGTAAAGGGTGCTGCGTGGAAACACTGGGACTCCACCGCATGCTTTCGTTCGTGGAGTGTGTGGGATAGTAAGCAAGCTTCTGCAAATTGAAGCATTTTGCGACATTTGTGATATAAGTGTGTTAAACACAGGTGAATTAGTCGTGTTTTTCTTTGTTGAAGGTTTAATAAAGCCGCACTCATGTGGCGAATATAGTGCTCGATAGAAGCAGGTTATAAGTACGAAATTTTTCTGGTTTCTATCCTAGGCAAACTCAGACGAGCGTCCTTCTCAAAGCGAACAGCACTTCAAGCTGATACTAATGCGAAATTCTCTGAAAAATTGTCTATGAGAAAAAGCTTTTCGAATTTCGGAGAACAGAATTAAAATCTACGCCCTGACAAATATATATTTTTTTCGCTTGGACCAATGAGACCACTAGCAAACAGCCGCAAGGGTGAGAATAGTGTTTCTAACAGGTACATCTTTATATAACCTGTAGTTGATTTAGATTTACTCGCTAGAATGAATGGCATGACAGAAATCGTGTGGTTTGGAAGACTGCCAGTCATGGCATTGATAACACATCACGCTGTTTAAAGGGCACTGGTAGCGACTGTGTACAAGCACAGGAAGTGATGCGTAGCCCACTGATAAAAATGAGAACATCATAAATCAGTATCATCAGCATCATAATCCACCGACCTTTATGCGTCGTGCCATCATTCAGCACATCCACATGATGGCCAGCAGTTTTGCTGCACAGGATGGTGGACCTTACTAAGCAGCAAGCAATCGTTTCGAAAATGAGGCACCCAACGTGGGTTTGACACCAAAGCACAGAAGCACTAGGCTGATTGGAAACGGCTGCTTTATTGGACTGCGCGCTTACTCGAGTTGGCAGCCGAATACATCGCTTACAGGAAAATATAAAAGAAGAAGATCGTCCCGTAAACACGTATATACAATCGGCTAGACCGATTAAAAGAGTATCAATAGCAGCCCCTATGACGCGTCCTAATTTGAGCTACGAATGTATTGCGAATTACTTTTTGTTGGTCCTTGCTTTCGTCGAATTGACATTAATATATTTTTTTGTTTTTCAATGTGTGCGTACCTAAAAGCTGCTGGCATTGGTAACAGATACCAGCAAGCCAGTTTAACTAAACACACGCGCACATAGGTGCAAACTTACACATAGGACGGACCTATATTTAATCCACAGACTACTACAAAGTCTCGTGCATGTTTCACCAGTTCCGTAGGTTTCTTTACTCACCTTGTGGCGTCCTTCTAGTTACATCTGGCACAGTGTCGCGTTTAAGTGGCTGGCAAAAAGATCAAAGGCATAATCGTGCATAAAGACATTTTTCACGAAAAGTAGAGGGAAGGAGAGACCCCCAGCTTTTAGATAGGAGCACATGACGAATGTATACAATTCACGTGTTTGGTCACAGATCACTTCATGTTAGCCATGAAGAACGTCTATTAAAACAGATTTTATGGCCAGTGGTGAATGCGGATGAAACATGGATCTCTAGTGAGACGACAAGAGGCAGAAAACTATCTCGGCCTTCATGGAGAATTCTCTGCCGCCCGCCGTAAGAAGTCAGTCTCCATGAAAATGACCGGGCGACCGTTTCTTTAGATGAGATGCTGTTCTGCGCATTTATTATTTTCTAACCATATCAAATATGGCGGAGGCATGTTACGCCCATCGCCTGTTTCAGTGGCAAGAGGTCATCAATGGAAAGTTCTGAGGAAATATGGCAAAAAAAACTCAACCGAATCCTTTCACATTGCACTAGACATATTAAAGAATTGCACGTCCAAGGTCATCAGTCACCAAAATTTTTCTTTGGTCCTTCCAGATGTAAAGTCTTTGTTTCGACATTTTAAAAAGAACATTGGATAAAACCAATCTCGAAACATCTCAACTCGAAGATTGAGATCCTGAAGAGGCCGATGAACCTTCTTTTCCGAAGTGCGGCTTTCCCTCCAGAAGCTAGGCAATTTAGAAACCGATGTGCGAAGTGATCTGATGTAAGGTAAAGCGAGTCTAGAAAAATTATAATAAGTCCTTTGTTCTCTCTTCTGCAGTTTCTGTTCCTTTATCGGTATTGTCCCTTCCATTGTACGTACTTCATGTGCGCACACGCACACATACACCGACACGAAAGAGCGCGCACACACAAGCACGTACTAAAAAGACAAAAGTAACATACCCACCACTCGAAGTTCGGAACCGTTCAACACTGCATGTGGGCGCCACCTGACGATGCACTGCTGGCGTCGAGACTTGCGAACTGCGCTGGTTTCGACACCAGCATCGAGACCAGCCAGTGGATTGCAATACATCGTCAGGTGGCATCTGCATGAGTGTGACAGAGCTCGCCACCTGGCCATGCACTGCTGGTATCGAGGCCGGTGCGCTGAGCTGGTCTGGAATGAATTCTCAGTTGGCGCCTGCATGCAGAGCGGCACGGCTCGAACTTCAGTTACTTTTAATCTCGATAATATACTTATTCTCAAAGATGCGCTGTAAATCTGCGGTGCCTGCTTGCCAATGCCTGCTTACCAATGCCTGCTGTGGTGCCTGATGCCTGATGCGGTGCCTGCTTGCCAATGCCATGCAACGGCTTAGGAGTTAGTTTTGGAGCGGTATTAAGGATCAAAGGGCTCTATTACAATGCAGACGACATTAACGCTTGACACGCTATTATGCTTAAATTGTGCCGAGTGAAACCGGGTCTCAAGTGCTTTCATCATGGCGCAACAAAACGTTACCTCAGGACGGTCGTCCATCATTTGCAGTACACGCCCGGATACACTCCCTACATAAGGCGAAAACCAATGGTAGTAGGAAGAGGCAGTAAAGGCGAGAAGTCCTTCATAGGCTGGCTGAAAGCACCGATTTTTTGGGTCAATCATTATTAAGTAGAAGAATTTGGAAGCAAACAGCACCGTAAAGTGACGCGTGCAAGACTAATAAAAAAGTAAAGAAAAATATCATTTTGTATTTTATTGACACAAAATGACTGACGAAATGCAACGGTTTGAATGCATCGTGAAATAATCACGCAATTCGGTCATTTATCTTTTTCCTTATTTACTGACAGAGAATGTCGTTCTCGCACTTGATTGGATCATATAACTTAAGGAAATCTTAATTTGTGTGCAAAAACATGTTTTCTGATACGAGAAAAGCGATAGTTGCTTAATGCATATTTTCCGAAAACAATTTTGACACACGAAAAAATTTCCTTGGGCTAAAAATTGAACTCCTTTTCAAGTACCGTATTTTGGATGGAAGAATAGAAGGGCTTTAACAAGCCTGAACAACTGGGGAACATTCTTTATACTTATAAACCTTAGCGGCCTTAAAATTTAAAACTGCTGAAAATAACATCAACACAAAGAATCCTTAATGCTGCAGTTGAGCATCCCATTTTATAAAGAAAGGTAAATGCTTCCATTTCTTGTCACCAGCGATTGCGCAGACCTCCGTACAGTACAACAATAAAAGAGTAGGAAGACCGCATAGTATTAACTTTGTGCGAAAGCATGAAAACACAAAAATACTAAAGCGAGCTTGCGTGAGGCAGTGGAGAGGTGAATGTACCCTCCGTGGCTTAATGGCACACGGTATCTATACTAACGCAAAAGAGCCTGGCCTTCCCAGAATTGACGAGCAGATCACGGAGGCACGAGAGTCAATAGCCGCAAGCTACGTTAATCCAGATTCATGGGCTAACACACGCACAAGAAAAACAGATGCCGACGGTAAAAATGAAGTAACCTTTGTTACAGCACCTTTCTTTTGCACCTTTTCTGTACACAGAAAGCTTATCAAGGAAACACAAATGCAATTGATATAAACACGTCTGAGGCAAACTGTCATCAATTTCTGGCGTCTTTTCATTTGACTTTAGGTGTATGCCGGTGGTCTCTTTTCAGAGCACGGTACAGGATATACCAATTTCTTGTCATCGATAAAATTTCTAGGTAGTTTCATGGTAGGGGGCAGCGCAGCGAGCTATGGAAGAAAAATGATAGATATAACGTTAAGAGACTGGAAGAGGGCAGAGTTGGAAATGAATCAAACACCGCTTAATTATATCCTAGTCGAAATCAAGACGAATAGATATGCTTGACCAGTGCCTGTAATGCAAAGGCAAGATAACCGCTGGTCCTTAAGGGTAATAGACTGGATTCCAATGGAAGAGAAGCGTAGCAGTCGGCGGCAGAAAGTTAGGCGGGCGGATGAGATGACAAGTTTTCCGGAAATGGGGTGGCCGCAGCCGGCACAGGACAAGGTTAATTAGACAGATATGATCCAGGCCTTTGTCTTGCAGTGGAGGTATCCAGGTTGATCCTGACTTCGTGGAATTGATGTTATGTAAGCGGCTGGACGTGTGAGAGGAAATGAGTTATTTTTCTTGTGGCCGTTAAACTCTTGCAAGCAAACAATCCCCACTGCAAACATGTCGATCTTAGAATGAATTGGTGCGACTGCGCCTGCACATCGTGTAAACGCCGCCGAAGGCGCGTGGCATGCCGTGTACGCCAACAGTCACCGTTCGTAATTCAACACCGGGCCGGCCACCGATATTTGGGTGTGATGACTGGCGTTGCGAAGACCTGCTTTCGCATTAGATAATTATTATCTCTCAAAGTGTGAAGTCTGTTCTTAAGCTATCTCGAAGAATCGTTTAGATAACAGGCTTTTCTCAAGCGAAATCTTTTTCTAGCACTGATACTCCTTGCAAACAAAGGCAAGAGACTGCGGTGCCACGGAGCAGTTGCATTTCAGATTTCTTCAAGCACAAAGAGTACATGATCGTGACTCCAATGACAATAGCATTTTTATTTTCAGATGATGAATAATTCAAAGTTATCTTTGTCTTCAGGTCAATGAAAGTCGTGCTCAAAGCCCACCGTGGAATTCGCAGAATTCCGTTCATTGTGCAGTCCTCTCCTTCCTAATAAGAAGCATCACTAGTGCACTCAGCCCATCCAACAGCCTGCTTCTCCCCTGTTTACCTGAGCTAACTTGAGGTGCATATAGCTTGACACTTCACGTGCAGTTAGCCGCTCACATCGCTATCTCTGCCGGAATGCTCACAAGAGTGTGCGTCCCGAAACTCACTCGCTGGTTTTTGTGGTCTTTTGTGGTATTCTCGTCTCACTGAAGCTCGATAAACCAGAGGCAGTTCTTGGCAGCACGAAACAAGCAGATATTTATCTTCTCTGATTGTGAGTTCACATTATAGACTAGCGTGTTGAGCATGGAAGAAAGCGCGAACATCTGGATGTGAATTTGTGATTGGGCAGCTCATTTCTAAATACGTCACAGTGTCTCAAAGCGCTATGGCGAAAACTAAGCTGACAGTTCTCACTCGTCTACCAAAGCGCTAGAATGAAAAATAGGCTGACATTTTACCACAGCGCAGAAGAAAAGATAACCTGAAAAAACTCGATAGCAAGCAGCGTTTTTGGAGCTCCAGATTATGTTTCAAAAGATCTGAACAATGTAATCTTAAATACTGTCGGCCCAAGACGCGAGCCTCATTATCCCGCTATTACCGCGTTCTATAAGCCATGCAGAAATTGGCCCAAAAATTTGCAGTGTCATACCTAGTGCTTTTGTACTCAGCATTGTACACAAACCTGCGGGTTGATCGTTATACTTTTTTACAGCAGAAATCGGCGATGGAAGCTTTCGTGACATAGTTCTCAACATTAATAGAGCCTCGAAGAGAGCAGCGACGACGTCATGCAGCATAGACGGCTATGCGGTAGTGCAGATTAGATGTGAAAGTCCTGCGTTTTTCTTGGCGCGACCAAGTTTCGGTATAAGTCGGCTGCTACATTCAGCTACAGTAAAATTGTAGCTGTAAAAACCGTCTCGGTAATTTTGAACAAAAATTGTTTCTGTGCAGAGGAATCCCACAGTATCGCAGTCAAGGCTGTCGTGACGGCCTCCATCACCGCCGCTGCCAAAGCTAAGGTTTTTCCTCTGTCGTAAAATGCAGGCACTCCTTTTCCTCAGTTCCGTGAACTCTTTCAAGTTTTTATACCGCATAAAGAGCAGATGTGCATAAATGACTTTCTAATTTGCGGTCTTCTGGCTAAGCATCCGTGTAATGAGCCTCTAATGTATTCGCATTTTTAACCTGGCAACTTTCGGTTGTCCTGTAATTCAGGTGAGTTTAGTTGTTACGCGCCTTCAGGCATAGTTATTTAAGATATCATAGAGCGCTGTCTGCATATCTAGAGTCAGCAAATAAAGCTGTTTAAACGCACTAATCGGCTTTACCACTGCCAGGGTCATGCGCTCGCGGACGGAAATCGAATTTCTGGTAGCCAATCAGCTCACAGATGTCCACTGCGTCCGGCCGCTGTCGCCTCACTATGAGCTGTGAAGTGTTAATTGGGCCCTGCGGAGAACCCTATAGCTTTACAGTTTTATTTGAAAAATAATTGTCGCCCCCGGCTTTCATCACAATTATTTATTTGCTGAATTTGCTTCAGGAATGCAGGAAACGAAAGACGGGACAGCAAACTCACACGAGTGGCTTTCTTATCTGGAATTCATTCTATCGAGTCGTTCGGTTACCTTTAAAAGGAAGCAGCGGTGTAATTGAAGTATGAACATTCAGGTAAAATCACATCATGACTTTTGTTGTTTTCGTGTGTTGTTTCTGCTTTACAAAACCGGAAACAATTATCCTGGAAAGCAAAACATGAAGCTGCCACAGCTGTTAATTCGGTGGCACTCACTCAAACGGGTCTATGTTGACTAAAGAATATATTATTTAGCCACATGGCCGACTTGCAATTAATTTGCAAAATGACAGTTCTCACCCTCTTTATTCCTCTGATGTTTTCGACCGTCCTTTCACGCTGTTGTCCGAAAAGCTGTTTTGTTCCGGAGGGTTATGGCGCAATAAAATAGGACGGCCGTTTGAATTCAACCGATGCAGTAACCAAAACGAAAACTTGTGAGGAAATGCTCGTTCAATAATGTGACCTGCTCGTATTGTTTCTTTACAATATTCTTTATTTAATTTAAGGAGCTCATTTATATCGGAGCTCTTTTCAAAAGGGTCAAAAACTGTCCTACAAAAATTAGCAAAACATACCATGCCCGTTTTACAACCGTTCAATTTTCTGCCATGCGACAGCACCCGCTATGGTTTGTGAACAGGCGTTGGATGTCGACTCGATTCCTCCAAATTGTGATTATTTCTTTTTGGGGGAGTGTGTGATTCCTTCTTCTGTTCAAGTTTTTGTATTGCACTGTAGGTGTCATTTTTCGCTTGATCTGAAAAGGGAACCGCGGAGACGGCAATGTACAAAACGCAGAAAAATAACCTAATGGCAATGCCGATTACCCACAAATTGCGTTCATTCAGCGAAAGAAGTCCGAGGCATGTCCTTGGTTAGAACTCAGTATCCACATCACCGAGAAAAAATGCAGTATGCGTCAAAGAAAATTTACGCCTGTTGTAATTTGCAAATCTACAGGAACGTGTGCCTTGAGCGCCGTTACTTTTACTGTAAGTGAGTTTTTCCTTTATCATGAAAGATTTCGTATACGGGACGAGTACGGCATAGCGACGATAAAAGATGGTTTGCTGGAGATGCAGCTTTTTCCTTCTGCAGAAAAGCGGGATTAAGAAACAGATGCCGAAAATCACTTTAAACACAGAGGAAATTAAGGTATTTTGCATTGCCTCATCTAGCAAATTTTGTTCTAAAATAAAAAAATTGGGGGTTAGTTATCGGCGTAAGCATCAGCTGAAAGCTCTAGATGCATTCGTTTAGTGCTCTCTCTTAAACTGCCATGGTGAATTGAAGGTTGAAGGTTGCGTACTGAAGATTGCTATTGCTAAAACATTTCTGGCGAAGGGTCGTAAGAAAAAATTAATATAAAATAAACAGATCGACAAGTAAATTATATATTCACCAGGCATAGATGATACCTGTGCGTGGCATTCTATAAACCACCGAAATGAATGTCCTCGTTGAGTGCTCTTGGAAAGTCGTTGCGTTCGGCTTGCACATTCGTGAACAACAAAGGATAACATTCCTCCTGGAAAACGCCATAGCATTTAAAACCCATTCTATATGTAGATAAGTTCATACTAAACAACTTCAGAGCTTTTATCACAGCTTGCTAGCTTAAGGCTTGAACTGCGCACTTTCCCGTTCATTTTTATCTTTGATATTTAGGTAAAAGTAGATATTTTAGTCCCTGTATATTTTTCGTTGCCTTTGCACACGACATCTGAAATCTACGTGACTAAGTTCACTGCGAGCGCGTTGACGATGCAAAACTGTCGCGTCTCTTCCTCATTGCAATAGCTTGCTAACCCTTGACTAGGATAAATCTGATGCTGTCGTCTTGAAAGAGACCACTATACAAAAGGGGAAAATCAACCATTCATTCATTCATTCATTCATTCATTCATTCATTCATTCATTCATTCATTGCATATCTTGCGAAATACAAACAAACCTTGATGGACCCATAACCATTGGCTAGTAATGGGTCCATAATCGACATAGGATACAAAATAAATGCAGCACGCGAACAATTGAAACAAGAAATACAATTCATAACACAATAACTTATAACATGCTTAGTTTATACAAAAATGAACATAAAGTCACTTATAATACACATTATCCCTGGAAAAAAGAACCTCTTTAAAGCAGGAGTGAAATTAGGGGCTTGTTTTATGTTTAGTGGAAAATAATTCCAAATAAGAGCTCCGTTAAATTCTAAGAGCCTTTTTCCGTACCGGTTCTGACATGAAGGTAGATTAAAATTTTGTTTTGGGGCAGTTCTGCTTAGTAACAGAAGCGCCGAGCGAAAACCAAAGATTTCATTACTCCCGATCATGTGCATTCCGATGTGCATTCGACGTGGGCACAGTTGCCGCTTAGCAACTACGCTCTGCTAACCAGCTTTTATTCAGGCAAAGAGCACTTAAAGAATCTTATGCAAAATTGGCGAAAAGACCATTAAAAACTTTTGACTAACTGGTTTCCTATAAGAGAATGCAATTGCAATTCTCTGAAAGTGGATTCATGACCAAAACGAGAATAAAAGCTTTAGTTTGAATAATTGCTCCGTCATACTCGCCGCTCTGAAATTTTTTTTTGTATGTCCCGTGAGGCGTTTTAAAAAAACAAAGCTAATTTATAATGTTGTATTTACTAATTATTCGAAACAGCTGATATATGAACAATTCTCGGGCTGATTTTTAAGTCTAGGACCTACGATTTTAGCTTTATCTCGTCGTATCCGGAACGTTAATGGTGGAAGTCATGCAAGGTTGCGGTCCGCAGTGCGCATCAATAAATTGCCTTTTGAAATACTCTCTAGAAATGATTCAATGAAATTACAGCGCCAAAAAAAAAAAACACGTGCTGAAACTTTTACACATCACTTTCCGGAATAATGTGTAGGGCCTGCCTCACATAAACAATTTAAGAGCAAAAAGCTTCACGAATTTTTCGCATTCTAAAAATTGTCAGGGGAGAATTGGGAGCCAGACACAACACACCTCTTAGACGCCTTTATGCTTTCGGATTAACGTGCCTTGCGCAGATGTTTCTATTACGGGTGCGTAGTGTATGGTTCTGCGGGACCATCGTACTTATAATAATTGGATCCAGTGCACATCTTCAGTTTGCGGATTTAAGCTGGTGCATTCGGAACCTCTCGCATTAATAGTCTCTACATAGGAAAAAATGAACCACCTTTCTAAGGTATAATAACGATGCTTAAATAAAATTTTGATATCACGGAAACGTGGTTTTTATAACCCATGGTCAAAAAGTGCACATCCAGAGCACTGCTTAACATAAAACCAATTTGATCAAGTTTTCACGACTGCACATTGAGTAGGAAAACTCAGAATAATAACGTATTAGATGCCCTTCCTGGAATTTTCCCCAGAGAACAGAACCTCCAGAAATGGCACACCCTATTTGTGACTTTACTTAAACATAATTTCTTGACAAGCAATCCCATCCATGAGGAAATATTACATGAAAATATCCCCAAAATAAAAGTATATTACTTATACTGAAACTTGCACCGGTACCTCGGAAACAGCAAAGGACACTTAAATTCCAGTATTGGAAGGCAAATTGAAAAAAATAATAAAACGGCCAAATTCTGCATCAAATTTTACTGCTGAAGATGCTGTCTGTGTCGGTATCGGTAACAAAATAATAACTGATAGAATAAAAACACCATAAACTATCTTGATTTCCCCAGCGTAGTCACGAACCTCTATCCCAGGAGCACAGTTCAACCTTTAGTAAGAAACAAAACAAAGATAAAGGTGTTGCTGGATCCTGAGTAACGTTGTGGTAAGCGGCAACGAGATAACAGACACAAGTGCTGCATGAGCTGGCAGTGGTGAAACCATGAAAAGTGAACGTGCACATTAGACCGTGTGAAGTTAACGCACAGTCAATTCAAGGACAAATGGAAACCGGTTTAGGATCATGAATTAACGAAAACTGCTGCGTGAAGCGAATTTCGACAGAATGAAAGTCACGCAGGAATTAGTAACAATTCATAGTAGTTGAACTGAATTGAATTTATTTTTATTTTCCAGATAACACTGGAAGGCTTTCAGGGATAAAGGCCGCTCTGGGCAGCAGCTTTTTCGTTCCGCTTTTGTTATTTTTTATGTTATGCTGTCTTAGCATTGAGCACACAGTCCTTACACATCGCTTGTTGCTGAATAAACAGGGCAAGCACCGTTAAACGTGTAGAGAGGAGTTCACAGTTAACCGCGTTTTATTTTCTTGGAAAAAATATGAAGCCCTGAACAGAAAACACTTTTTGTGGGCATTTGACCCCTCTCTTTCGGCGTATAAGGACGCGTACGAGGCACCCAAGAGATTGGAGGCGTTCTGGTGTGGGCAAGTGCACCCCGCTGCACTCAACCGGCGGCCCCATTGCGCACGTGAAGCAGGCCCCAAGACGCCAGAGCGTTGGACTTGCACGTGACCCCTACTGCGCCAAGCTAAGTCGCAATCAAGCGGCATGCCGGGCTTTTTCGGCCCGAGCGCTTCGGCAGAGTTTGACTAGTGTACCCCGAGGGTGTATTCCTGCTCAAGTGAAGGAAACTTTGCGTAAGTGCGCGTGCAAGCGTGGTATTTTTTTCGTATGCTCAGCTGAGTACGTTGTGTTTCCTCGCCCTAGCGGCGGTGGTTGCCTTGTCCCTCGGCTGCCCTATAGGGCGGGCTTTCTGCGCCTGCACCCGTTTTCCTTGACTTCGCTCACTCCTATCTCTTCCTATCCCAGGTTGACGGTATTTGGATGTCCCAATCCGCAAGATCGCTCGAATTCTTTTGGACTGTTTCAAGTAAAAGTTTTTTTTTTGTTGTTGTTGCTGGTCATTCGTCTTACGGAGCGCGGTTCCTGGGCCCCCTGAGCGAAGGCTGATAATTTTGTTTTTACTATAAATGGGCCTTTTTTGTCAAATATAGTAATAAAATAAAGAGGAAAATTTTGAAGAGAGTAAATGTCCTAAACTGGTAGAACGCTGACAGCGTGCCCCATTTAACAAAAGAGACATTTTTAACCTCGTGGCTGGCATATGAGAGCCTTATGTGCTTATGTGGAATTAAACACAACAGAACACATAACCTTTGAATCACTGACCATGAAGTATAGACTGTATGAAAGGTCTTTGAGTGTTGAGATATGTTGTTCTTAGTTCATATCAGCTAATGGCAAAACGTTTAGCATGGCAGCCTGCAGCACTCAAATTGTAAACTACTCTGTAGGTAGCATGAAATATCACCCGTAGCATCAAGCTGAGAGGTAAAGTAAAAGGACGGAGAAAGTAGCTGCTGATTGACATCCATAGCACCACCGCAATCTCATGAGCGCTGCTGATAGTTTCCATGAACACTCTGGCCTAGTAAATTTAGCAAAACTTCCACGCTGTTGGTGTCATTGATAAGCTGTTTTTTCACTGTAATTACACTCTAGCTCTTTTACCTCTCCTTGCACTTTGTAATATAAGTAAACGAGATGAAAAATAGAAAATGAGTATTGCCCAAAATCGGCTACGTCATAGTTAAAAAAACTGTGAGAACTGTCATTGGATTCAAACCTCAAGTGGCAGCGGCTTCTGCTCACTACTGGCGCTACCTGCACTCTGCCTAAAATTAAGAATTTCCGGTGGCCAGGCGAAGGTCCGCCGAATTTGCCTTGCCGCTATCGCCGCTATCTCTGTTGTGTCCGGACCCGTGGAGTATCTGTTACGGGTCCAAGTTGGACTTATTTTTGAAAATCTGACGGGGAGTTTGAAGGATGCTTCACTCCCGCCACCGGTTGGCCCGGTATTGCACAACCTCCGCGATCGGCCTTGTCTTTAGTGCGTCTTTACTATCCTGTCTTTCTGTCCCCTCTTTCAACTCTCCTTCTATCTGCACATGGTAGCGATTGTGGCTCGGTTTGAGCCAGTGGGAAGGCCTGTGCACTTTCCTTTTCTTTCTTCCCGGCAGTAACAGACAGACAGATCTCTGCTGCGCAGCCTTCGTTGTAGGCTATACCTCATCTCTCATTCATTGAGTTGCTCGACTATCTCCTTAATATTAATTGTCTGTTTACATATCTATTATTCAATATTAATTTAATGCTTCTCACACTCCTATTTTTAGTTAAACTATGGCAAGCTATTTAAAGCATTGGGACGTTGCCTCTCAAGTGTTTTCTCGTTCTGCGATACCCCTGCACCGCTCGGGCTTTCTCCATGCCACAAAATTTCTTGCTACAGAGAAATAGTAGCGAAAGTCTATCGCTCAACTTTCCTTGAATATAACGTGGAATCGGTGCAGCTACGGCGCTGTGAAACTTCACGCCGGTCGGCTGTGCTAGCAACTGGTGCTAACTATAGATACTTCCGTCGACGAAAGTTTCATAATATAAATGAGTTATGCTGAATGGAGCGTTTGTGCTGTTCTTGAAGATTTTAAAAACTTGAGTAAAATAGACCGCCTAAAAATTACGAGCATGTTTTGCGTCTGCTCTGCAAACACTGAACGAAGACTGAAATGCTTTCACTGTACTATTAATACCCTCCTAATGCCCAACGGTTGAATCGAGATCAAAAGTCGTACAGGTGTTCGTCAAGGTGCCTGCACTACTCACATCTATTCCCACAGATATTGAATCCTTGTATTTATATCGCGAGGATGCTACCTTCGGATGTGTTCGAGCATTCTCCCTGACTTCGGCTGCACTGCTTGAAGAGGAAAGTAAAGGATCATTAATATTATTTCGCGTTATACTAAATTTAACAGAGCTCTAAAATAACCTCGCATCTCACCTCCTAAACAATCATAAATAATGAACAATAAAAATATATGGGAAGTGTGGTTGTAATGCAGGGCCTGGAGATACTCAGGTCAAAAAGCAGCCGTCCCAAGTGCACCAGTGAAAAGCTACCCCGAAGCGTGCATCCTGATATGCAAGGAAGAACTACCACAAGAGGAGGTGTTATATGGTATGCAAATAAAGAATAGAAATTAAAGATTGAAGTTACGAGACATACCAAATGCAAGAAACTTGACAAGCGAGTGAATATTCAGTAAAGAAAAGAAGAAATAGGGCTATTCAAAAGTTGGGATTTTTGAATAGTTTGCTTTATAATGCGACACTTACGCAGCCCTCAACATTCGTATATGTTGCTCTGCACAAATCGCAGTGTCTGGCATGTTGGAATATGTCTTAGATGCGTTCATGAGCGTTTTTGTGTGATTATTGTATTTTTCTTACGCGTGGCACTTATTGCTGCTACGCACCACATCTTTTGGCCTTTGTCGAGTGATTTAGGGAGCAATACTACACGTTATTCGATCGGAGAAGCCTAACGTCCTTCGGTGTCTGCAGTTTGGCTCTTGCTGTGTGTACTGCTGCTGATGATGATTTTATGATGTTGAAAAATTTTTACCAGAGTAATAAACATTGAAACCTTTTACTGTAGCTATGACCGCAAACCTTGGCCAAAATTTATTCTCCTGAGCGCACTTTATTGAAATTCCATAAAAACAGCGTGCAGGCATGCTGAAAACTAATGATTGAAATCTCAAAATCGAGAATAGTTAACCTGTTAAATCTGTGTGGGCTCAATTATCTTTTGTGAAAGCAAGGAATCAAACTATCGTTGCTAGTTAAACACACATCACCGATTTTATTAAACTCAACAGCAGCTAACAAAAATTATCTGCATGCTTGAAGTACAGCACCTTTTTTATAATGCCTGTACAGCAGGAAATAGATTTTTATATTTCTAAAACAAATGTACCTGGCTGCCTCAACAACGCTTATTTTTCAGCCTTTCTTCGAAAGTGACACGTGAGTTCAGTTCAGTGAGGTCATTAACTTGCTGTAAAAAGCGACGAGAACTTTCGCTTTATATGTTCATGATTTCTACTGGTTACTCACTCAAGAAATGGTTGGTACAGCATGAGATTTTTTAAAAAAAAGGAGAGATGAGAAAAACGCTGCCAAGCAGAAAATAATAAATTAATTGCATTAATATATTTGTTCTAGCTCGAGTGGTATGTTATTCTCAGGAAAAGCTTTGAACATACTTCAACGAGGCCATTTACCTTCACTCCGCTGTGGCTAGGGCATTAGCTAGTTAGGTTACTAATTTCACCATGTTGTTTGCTTCTAAAAATGACTGGCGCGAGCAAAATGTATTAAAAAAGCATGAAGTGAACTGCGTGATAAAAAAAAAGATAATTTATTGGCAGCAATGCAAGAAGCATCGGTTTTACTCTTGTACAACAATATGACTTGAACAGTTCTCTAATCACAAGGGAGTTAAATATTCGCCAGTTCACCAACCTGCCATTTCTGTTTGCTTTAGCAACAGCTCTTCTTCAGTGATTTTTTTTTTCATCTTTAACTGGTCGGCTCGCTCTCACTGTTGTAATCAGTGTAAAGGGCCTTATCTCAAGCGAGTCCGCGCACACATACGCCCTCATAATCGGATGGCTGTGCTTCTACACTGCCATAAGAAGGACCAGTTTTACAGCTTATGACGGCCGTTCTTCAGAATGTTCACATAACTTAAGGCCGATATAATGCTGCAAATGGGGACTTCTTGAAGGCGGAAAGTGCAAAAAAGAATAACAGTTGTTTTGAAAGCCAAAGAGTGAGCCGAGAGCATTGCTGGAAAGAATTAAGAAATCGAAACTTACGTCAACGTGAAGAAATAAAAGCAAAATCTGAGAAGAACACCTTTATTGATAACAAGTACTCTGCCTGGGGAGAGGAGAAGGGCCAGTACATATACGCGTAGAAAAAAACTAAAGTGCAATGCAAAGAAATGGAGTGCAAGTAGCGTGCGATTTAGCAAACCGAGGTCTTAAAAATAGCAGCACAAATACATATGCGGTACGTGCACTGCATGCAACGATAAAGTTAACGATCGCCTTCTGGAACAGCAGCTGCTGCAAAGTGTTCTGGGGAGTCTGGGTTCATTCACATCGTTGTGTCACGCTAAACAGTTTTGAAATATAGCACGACCACTGTGGCGAATGTCAGTTGCAGTGTGGAGCATTAACTTTTACACATATAAAGATAGCAGGTTTCCGCGAAATTGCAACCGAGATTGCTATATTGTGCAATAAATTAAAGGCTCGCCGGCCTGGGCAATGAACGGCAGTCTTAAAGAATGCTCTCAGAAGGAAACGCGTCTGGCTGGCCGTTAGTGAGAACAGCTTAATAGCCAATACAGCACAGCACTTTGAAGTTTTACTTTGATACAAAAATTAGTGTGTAACAATAATTAAGACAAAAAATTAAGAACTCTGGCTGCACAGCTTAACTATGCACTTGAAATGAGCAGTTAAGCTGCAACACTTTATGAGCGGTGTGTACTGAAGACTGAAATACGTAAAGCCGGTAACCTCGGAGGCTTGTTAAGGATCCCTTGTGTTAACCGGGGACAGCATCTAATACCAAGCAGTACAAAGACGGTCAGCTGAACCTGGCATGAACATCGAGACTTGTACAACTTTAACAGATCCATCGACTGCAGGTCGGTGAAATAGTCACTGCTATTATTGTTTTATACATCGATGAACCTTAGCTTTTGATTGCAGTTTGTAAATTTCCTGTAGAAAACATTATTCTTATCTAGGTATACCTGGCTTAATCTTTACTGCTGTATCGAATTTCGTATGCAGCGTGAACAAGATATCAACACAAATAAAAATGAGCTGTAGGCGTTTACTTATTCCAGAATGGTTGCTTGGCGGGCTAGTTGGTTCATATCTAACATGTGTTGCAGCGCGAACCACAAGAAGGGACGACGACAGACAGAGTGAAAAGAGCGCTGACTTCCAACTATTTATTTTCCTGATAGGCCACGCATTTATACACATTTGAACCTTCAGCAGGAAAGGGCAGGCAAAGCAATCAGCATGAAAGGCATAGGAGATTAGGACAATCACCATCGATCCAGAAACTTCAGCTCTTTCTTGGTTAGAACAACTGATGGCATGCTTACACACCTGTCCTCTGCACGAGCAATACTTGCCGCCTCTATTATCTCCCTAACACACTGATCATTGTGTCGAGCAACGATTGTGCTTTTTTGGAACGCAGGCGCGCAAGGTTTTCTGCGGCGACGTGCAGACTCATTGCCACAATTACGACAGTGCGTGCTAAGATGGCCCTGGTCACCATCATTTACATTCTTGTTGTGTTCTTTCAATCTGGTATTTATGCACCTGCCGGTTTGTCCAATGTATTCGCGTCCGCAGGACAACGGAACGTGATATACGACACCATCGTCGCAAGTGACAAACTGATTCTGGTGTCTAATCACTTCTTGTGGTTCGCGCTGCAACACATGTTAGACGTTTACTTATTAATCCTTCTATTTCCACTGACAAGTGCTGTTAAAGTTCAAATGAAATAGTGAGTACTACAGACGAAGGAAGCATTTCTTCTTGACGAGAGATGAAATGCACTTACATATATTCATAAGACCTGGCATCTCTTTTGCAACTCACCACTTGGCACAGGTTTTAAAGGAAAGAATACAAGTTTATTACAAGCTCCACGTCTAGCGCATCCCGTGTGGAACTGTAGGCCCTTCATTCAGCGCATTAGCGCATGTTCAGAACTACCACTGCTCATTATACATCGTGCATATAAGTATGAGCACTGGCCGTGTTCTGCCTCATTTCTAGTGAGCTACAAACTGCCCTCTTCTTTCCCCTCACAACCAGTTTTTGCCCTAGCGTGTTTCTTAATAATGCGAAAGGATTAAATGAATAATCATCTCCAAAACCCGCCGTCGCGAAAGAGTGGCGACGAAAAACCCACGTGACCTGGAAAAGAAAAATAAATTTTCTTCCAAAGGTGCGGTGAATCGAACTTACGACTTTCAAGTATCGAGGCAAGCATGTAATCCCTAAGCAACAGTCTTTTCTTATTTTCTATTCCGAGTGCAAAAACAATTGCCTTGCTCCTTTGCGAACCAAAGTGAACCTAGTATCTGCATTCCCTTACGACTGTCTGCTAAATAGTACGTGGGTCATTAGAAAGAAGAGAAAAAAAACATTTTTTTCATTTAAAAATAAATTGAACTAAAACAATCCTTTTGCATTCAAACCAAGAAAGTAATCTTCAGAGCCCTACTTAATCTGCGTGTTCGTACTAACGATGCGTTTTGGGGATGGTCTATGGCGTGCTAAGGCTGACACTGAACAGGGTTGTAGGCATCAGTAACCTAGAATGTCTGCTACACTTAGTGGAGAAAAGATGTAGTGCGTGGAAGAAAGGCAGCAAATACATGAAAGGCTGTGGATCATTCGGTCTTCATTTTTTAATAAAAGCTGAGCTTACCGATCTTTGTTTTCGGTCCCAACTTTCAGCTGACCTAATAAGGCTCGCGTGTGGAATGCCTTAAAGAGCATTAACCTAAAAGATAAAAGGCTAAGCACAATATATTGTTTAGAACTTGAGCACCAGTTAAAGCTGCATCCACCATTGATATACTCTATGGGCTGTCGATGTTCTTGGCCGGAAATAGTTTCTTTTAACGATTACGCGAAATAGGCCGTCACTTCATCAAGGAAACAAGCAGTGAGCTGTTTGTACGTGTCAGTGGAGTATCGTGAGCTCTGTAGGAAATGAATGACTGGGAGCAAGCTCATATCACTTTTGGTTCTTTGACGTCCCACGAAATCTTAGTTCACGGTTCCAACCCTCTAATTCCTTTACTGAAATATAAGCGAAGCATAGTGCCAATGTATAGTGGTATATTTCTAAGCGTAAACAATAGCAATTCTAATGCTGAACCTCAAATCTTGGTAGAACGCCAGCTCGGTGTGATCTTCTTGATGGCAAGGTCTGTTTACTTTGTTGTTGCTTTACAGAAAATGATTTTATTGTCGTATCACCGTGACATCAATTTTAAAATCAACCAATAGTTCGTAATAGCTGAGCAGTCCTAATCATTAAAAACGATATACGAGAACGTCATTGCCTCATGTCCATGAACCACCGATATGCATCATATACCCCGCTGTAGAAGACTACTTTCTGGAGTGTCCGCTGAAAAAAAGAAGCGCGCATAGTGCCACATTATTTAGGCGAGAAAAATGTACTTATTTTCGCGCGAACCATTTTTGTGTGCCTTCTAGATGAATGAAAACAATAAATCTCTTGCTAGGTTCTTTTTTGTAGGCCATGTTATGGCGCAAGATCTAGAATCAGATTGAAATAAGTACGAATTTCATGCCATGCTAGTACCTTGCGCCGGACATACGCCTCTTTTTGGGCTCCTGAGTGCCGCTCTGACGACAGGTACGTGCTCTGCACTCAGCCTACACTGAAAGTCCCTGAAATTCAGGAAGCACGTATCGGCCTGGTCGCGAAAAGCGACAGGAGCGACAGCCAGAAGCGACTTGGGTAGAAAAGAGGCCGGCCTTGTCGTGAATCGCATGCTATTTCTACGATGTTTCTCCGTATGTCATTCAAGTTACGGCAGCTCTTGCTTCCTGCTCTATCAGTAAAACTGAGATTGGGTGAATCGCGACATCACTGGGTGTTTGCGCCTGATTTAGGTTACCGATGTGGCAAAATGTCGGGCTTTTGCTGCGCGCGCTCGTCGGCTACTGTGCTTTATGCGGAACGTGAACTAAAAGCAAAGAGATTTTCAAACCAGTGGACAGTATTGAAACGTACGTAATTTTTTCCTAACAATTTTCGTATCGGGAATCAGTGTTAAACTACGATGGACACTGAACAAGAAACGGTGCACCTCTCCTACTACTATTCAACGCCGCAAAGCACAACTGCTCATTTTAATTTTTGTATGTATACTTTCTGTTGAGTCTTGTTCCCAGATATTTCATCTACTTATGTTTTTGAAAGTCTTACTAAAACAAACGCAATTTGCAGTGATTGTACCAACAAAGTGAGCGATTGCTTAGCTGTATGCATTTTCATTTCTTTGGTTGCTGTTTCTGATAACAAGTACAGGAGCGGGCAAAAGTAACCGGAGCAGTCTATTGTCTTGTGACATTTTTCTCTCGTTGGTAAATTGATATTGCCCGCTATTATGTGTGAATACTGATGGGTGATATATTGTCACGTCGTGGTGACGGCAGTCGAAGCAGCGATGAAGACGGACGAAAGGGTCTTCTAAACGAATTGTTTATTGGGCTGACTTGCACCCAAAATCGACTGAATCACTCGGCGGCGGCGAAGCGACAAGCGTGCTCGGCGGTCGTCGAGCAGAATGTCCGCCGCTGTCGGCCGTGCTCAATTTAAAGCTGATAGCGAACTTTCGAGATAAAGAGCGCAAAGTCACTAGAACATTCCGGAACAACGTAGAGTCAGCTCTGCCTGGCTGCGATCAATCGAGATAAATCTAGTCGCGTCTTGCGTCGCAAACAAACCGATAAAGTGGCGTGGCGGCAGATTTGAAAAACGAACAAACACTGCAAATATTCGCGCCATTGCTCCCCTCTCAAAGAAGCATCGACCCGATGCATTAAAACAAATAATGCGACTAGTAAGAAAAAAAACGGATCTTGCGAAAATAGAGCATGGAAATGCAACGGCCTTTAGCGCGCATATTACGGCTTCAGACGGACTACATGGAGAACTTCTGGTCGTACGCGGCGTCACTGGGATGCAGTCATTGCGTCAGGGATGACTTCATAATCCAGTTCACCAGCCGACGAAGAACCTTGTACGGGCCGAAATAGCGGCGCAAAAGCTTTTCACTCAATCCACGGCGGCGAATTGGCGTCCACACCCAGACTTGGTCTCCTGGCTTGTATTCCGCGTTGCGTGTTCGTAGGTTGTAGCGTCTGGCGTCCGACCGCTGCTGATCTTTGATCCGTAATCTGGCAAGCCTTTGAGCTTCTTCTGTGCATTGAAGGTAGGCGGCAACGTCGACGTTCTCTTCTTCTGTAACGTTGGGCGGCATGGCGTCTAGCGTGGTCGTGGCCTCCCTGCCATGGACGAGCCTAAAAGGCGTCATCTCGTTGGTCTCCTACACTGCGGTGTTGTATGCGAAGACGACGTAAGGCAGGATGACATCCCAGGTTTTGTGTTCGGCATCGACATACATAGCGAGCATATCGGCGATGGTTTTGTTCAGGCGCTCGGTCAGTCCGTTGGTCTGCGGATGGTATGCAGTTGTCCTCCGGTGGCTGGTTTGGCTGTAGCGTAGGATGGCTTGCGTTAGTTGCGCCGTGAATGCTGTTCATCTGTCCGTGTCGAAGAAGAATGTACTCCACGAAAAATTTAGCGACTTCTGCTGCTGTTCCGTTCGGTAGGGCATTCGCCTTGGCGTAGCGGGTCAGGTAGTCGGTCGCTATGATGATCCACTTATTTCCAGATGACGTTGGAAAAGGGCCAAGAAAGTCCATGCCAATCTGCTGAAGGGGCCTTGAGGGAGGTTCAATGGGGCTCAGAAATCCTGCTGGTCGTGTGGGAGGAGTCTTTCGTCGCTGACAATCTAGGCAGGTTTTCACATAGTGTGCACCATCGGCAGACAGCCGGGGCCAAAAATACTCTTCTTGAATTGGGTGGAGGGTGCGAATAAACCCGAGATGTCCAGCTGTCGGCTCGTCGTGTGAAGCCTGTAGAACTTCTTCGCGGAGACAAGTAGGTACAACAAGGAGGTAGGCTGTTTTGTTCGCTGTAAAGTTGTTCTTCATAAGGACCTCATTCCGCACACAGAAGGAAGACAGTCCTCGCTTGAATGAAGCGGGGGGTGAAGAAACCTTGCCTTCCAGGCACTCGATGAGACCTTTTAGGTCAGGGTCCGAGCGTTGCTGCTGAGCAAAAGAGCTGGGGCTGATGGGTCCCAGGAAGGCGTGTTTCCGGCGGCGGTGCATCTACAGGGGCTCGTAAGAGGCAATCAGCGTCAGAGTGCTTGCGTCCGGACTTGTAAACGACGGTGACGTCAAACTCCTGGAGACGCAGACTCCATCGACCGAGTCAGCCAGAGGGGTCCTTAAAATTGGCAAGCCAGCAGAGCGCGTGGTGGTCGCTGACCACCTTGAACGGCCGTCCGTAGAGGTAGAGGCGGAATTTCGACGTAGCCCAGATGATGGCAAGGCACTCCTTCTCTGTGTTCAAATAGTTAGCCTCAGCCTTGGAAAGGGAAGGGCTAGCGTATGCGATGACTTTCTTCAGCCTGTCGCTTTTTTGAGCGAGGACGGCGCCTAGTCCCACGCTGCTTGCGTCAGTATGAACTTCAGTATCGGCGTTTTCATCAAAATGCGCAAGGATCGGCGGGGACTATAAACGACGCTGAAGTTCGTTGAAGGCTTCTGCTTGCGGGGCTTGCCATTTAAACGGCACGTCTGCCTTCGTCGGTTGGGTCAGGGGCTTGGCGATGCGCGAAAAGTTTTTCACAAATCGTCAGTAATATGCGCACAGTCCTAGAAATCTGCGCACTGCTTTCTTATCGGCCGGCGGTGGAAACTGTTCAATAGCAGCTGCATTCTGCGGGTCTGGGCGTACTCCTTCCTTGCTAACGATGTGGCGTAGAAACAGCAGCTCTTCGTAGGCAAAGTGGCACTTCTCTGCTTTCAAGGTTAGGCCAGGTGACTTGATGGCGTCTAATACTGTTCGAAGTCTTTTGAGGTGCTCTTCAAAGTTCGCGGCGAAGACAACGACGTCATCTAAACATACCAGACAAATTTTCCACTTCAGGCCTGCCAGCACTGTATCCATTACTCGCTGAAACGTCGCCGGTGCAGAACAGAGACCAAATGGTACCACCTTGAACTCAAACAGCCCATCCGGAGTTATGAATGCTGTCTTCTCGCAATCTCTTTCGTCGACCTCAATTTGCCAGTAGCCGCTTTTGAGGTCCATCGATGAGAAATATTTGGCGTTGCAGAGGCGATTCAGTGTGTCGTCGATGCGGGGGAGGGGGTAGACGTCCTTCTTTGTTATGTTGTTCAAGGGGTGGTAATCCACGCAGAATCGATGTGCGCCGTCTTTCTTTCTCACTAGAACAACCGGTGCCGCCCATGGGCTGTTTGAAGGCTGGATGACGTCGTCGCGAAGCATTTCTTCGACTTGGTCCGGGATGGCTTGCCGTTCTCGCGGTGACACACGGTAGGGGCTTTGACGGAGAGGTCGGACGTGTTGATCCGTTATAATGCGATGCTTGGCAATTGGCGTCTGTCGCACCTTCGGCGATGTTGAAAAACACTCACTGTAGCTTTGAAGTAGATTGCGGATCTGGTCTTGTATGTTCCGGTGCAGGGCTGGGTTGATGTCGAAAGTGGGCGAGTTCTCTTGGTCAGGCGAATCTTCTGCGGAGCGGTCGAAGAGGGCGAAGGAATCTCGTACGTGAGATATTTCGTCGAAGAAAGCAATCGTCGTTCCTCTGTTAATGTGCCGGTATTCTTCGCTGAATTTAGTCAGCAGTACTTCGGCCTGGCCATTGCGCAAATGTGTGATGCCTCTTGCGATGCTGATTCCTCGGTCTAGGAGCAACTGCATGTTGCCCTCAATGATGGCTTCAGCGCTAATGGCTTTCGTGGCGCCTACGGTCAGGATAACGCTTGATCGGGGTGGGACGCTCACTTCTTCCTCCAGGAAACTCAGGGCAACGTGATTTTCCCGAGTTTTAATCGAAGCGATGGCTTCGTCCGTCGAAAGCGTGATTAGCTTGGATCGCAGGTCGATGATCGCCTGATGCTCATTAAGGAAATCCGTACCCAAGATCACTTCGCGGGAGCATTGCGGTAGCACAACAAAGGTCGCAGGATAGGTATGTCCTTTGACAGTCACTCGCGCTGTGCATCGTCCTGATGGCGTAATGAGGTGGCCCCCTGCGGTGCGAATTTGTGGGCCGTCCCAAGCTGTTGTGACTTTTCTCAGCTGAGTAGCGAATGTTCCATTCATCACCGAGTAATCGGCTCCTGTGTCGACTAGAGCGGTAACTTTCCGGCCGTCGATAGTCACTTCTAAGTCAGAGGTCCTGGCTCTTGCATTGCAAGTCGTTCTTGGCGTCGGGTCACGGCTTCGTCGCGTATGCGAGTCGCGGGTGGGGCATGTGGTCGAAGCTCGTCTGGGTGGCGGCGTCGTTTTCAAGGCAGCCTGGGTCGTGGTCGGGGTTCTCATTGTATGCGGCGTCGGTGCAGCGAGTGCCGGTTCTTAATGCGGCGTCGCGGGTGCAGCGTCTTCATGGGGCGTGGTCGGTGGAGGATCTTCGGCGTTTCGCTCTTGAGCAACCTCACCTCCAGAGGTTGCTGCCTTTAGTTTCCCCTACGGGGGCTGGGAGACCTTCTTCATACCGCGGCTGCGTAGCTGCGGCGTGGCGACGCAAAGCGCGAGGTTGACGGCGATGGTGAGCGCGAAAAGCGGTTCGGCGTGTACTCTTCTCGACGCAGGTACTCGTCGATTTCCTGCGGACGTTGTCCGAAGCGTGGTCGTGGGGCGTTGATGGCAAATCCTCGAAGATCGATACGTCGATACGGGCGGTGACGAAGAATATGG
Source organism: Amblyomma americanum (assembly GCF_052857255.1). NCBI lineage: Eukaryota > Metazoa > Arthropoda > Arachnida > Ixodida > Ixodidae > Amblyomma > Amblyomma americanum. The sequence continues at coordinate 64,419,454 of NC_135502.1, forward strand.
CCGGCCTCACCGATATGGAAGCACAACGGCCGGTTGTCGGAAGTCTTCCAGGCGTCGCATTTCCTGGGGCTTGAGCGTCGGTCATAGGCTGGGCGGGCGGGGGCTGTGAGGCGGCGTTGTAGAACAAGTGGCTCATCTCGGGGAGGACGTGGGGGTTGTCGTTGGGGCTGGGCAGTCCTTACTGCAGCGGCGTAGGTCATGGCCTGGGGTTCTGTAGCCGTCGGGGTGCCAAGTGCCTGTTGCACTTCTTCCCGTACCACGTCCATCAGAGTCGCTGCTTGTGGCTGTGGGGAGGATGGCAGTAATCGGCGTAGCTTCTCTCGGACGATTTCGCGGATAACTTGCCGCAAGCTGTCGCTGGTGGTGGCCGGCGTGTCCGAACGGATTGCACAGGCAGAGGAAGGACGATTGTACTGCCGAGCTCGGACGTCGAGGGTCTTCTCAAACGTGCAGGCTTCTTGCATGAATTCTTCGACTGTTTTTGGCGGCTGGCGAACGAGGCTTGCAAAGAGTTGTTCTTTTACGTCGCGCATTAAAAACTGAACTTTCTTTTCCTCGGTCATCCCGGGGTCGGCGCGGTGAAATAGGCGCTTCATCTCCTCGACGTAACCGCGGACGGGCTCATTCGGAAGCTGAATCCTGGACTCGAGGAGTCGTTCGGCTCTTTCTTTCCTGACGACACTGGTGAATACCTTCAATAGTTCTCACTTGAATAGCTCCCATGTCGTAAGGGACGACTCGTAGTTTTCGTACCACGTGCGTGCGGAGCCATCCAATAAGAAGAACACGTGTCGGATTTTTGCCGCATCATCCCACTTGTTGAATGACGTCACGCGCTCAAATTGATCCAATCATTCTTCAGGGTCATCGCATAGGGATCCATTGAAAGTTAGCGGCACCCGCGGCTGCTGCAGTATGATCGGTGTCGACATCTTGGGCGAGGTTGCGGTGCTCGTAGCCGCGTCTTTTCGCTGTCTTGTGCGGTCCGGCAGTTTCCCGAACTCAGGCTCCTCTCTCTGGAGACGTCGGCTGGCTCGCTGAGCTGCTGGCTCGTACTCGGGTGCGAAGCGCTCAGGGCTGGCTTCACGACTTGAAGGGGGCGTCCGGAACATGGAAGGCAACCCAGCACCTCCACCAGATGTCACGTAGTGGTGACCGCAGTCGAAGCAGCGATGAAGACGGACGAAAGGGTCTTCTAAAATAACTGTTTATTGGGCTGACTTGCACCCAAAATGGACTGAATCACTCGGCGGCGGCGAAGCGACAAGCGTGCACGGCGGTCGTCGAACAGACTGCCCGCCGCTGTCGGCCGTGCTCAATTTAAAGCTGATAGCGAACTTTCGAGATAAAGAGCGCAAAGTTACTAGAACATTCCGGAACAACGTAGAGTCAGCTCTGCCTGGCTGCGATCAATCGAGATAAATCTAGTCGCGTCTTGCGTCGCAAACAAAACGATAAAGTGGTGTGGCGGCAGATTTGAAAAACGAACAAAGACTGCAAATATTCGCGGCAATATGTTCACCTTTTCAAAAGCAATCAATATTTTTTCATGTTGCTTAGGGAATGCGTGATTGCAGTTGTAGCGGAATCGCGGGCTGCGTTTATATATGTTCAACGGTAAAAAAAGAACTGCGACAAGAACAGGGCGCAGAAAGAGAAGTGGACAGGACAAGCTGTGAACAGAAACTTGGGTTTATTGAAAAGAACGTGGTCCAGCAAAAGTGTGTGCCTGGGCAAACCGTATCACAACAAAGTAAAGTGAACGTCCGTGGCAGGATTCAGGCAAAATGACTTTGAACACTGATTATAAACAAAGGAAAAAGGCACAAAGAAAAACGCGCACCTATCTCATCATGAACCAAATAATCTCCATATCTAGAAGAGCCGCAGAAGACTCGCTAACACATGTGTCTACTCCAAGTTTGCGCATACATGCCGCTTCTAATATTTTCCTTCACAGCCTAGACTTTCCGTTCCCGATGATAATAGCTTTGTTCAGCTCGCGGTAGCACCTTTGGTAGTTCCCGAAATGTTTTTTTGCGATTGGCGCCATTGTCTTATTTCCAGGGCTGAAAGTGCTGACGCAGCCTCTCTATTAAGCATTTACCCGTCTGGCCGACGTAAACTGCTGATGCAGAGCAAACCGTTATACCTCTCCTCTGTGACACAGCGCACGTACTGGTGCTCGTGCTTGGCGATACAAGCAACCTTGCGCTGATCACCTGCCACGCGCCTACACAGTTCAGATAACTTGCACGTGGCTGAAACAACGATCCGAATCCATAGCTAATCCGCCAGGTTCTTCAGGTTGTAGGCCCCTTGCGCACATAAGCAACTCCTAAAGGACCTTGGTTCAAAGAGGCCGCTCGCACCTGCCCTATCACCATGTTCCTCAGCTTCCACATCAGAGATTCACCGATTGCCTGAAGAAGAGGTAGCTAAAAGTCCAACTGCTGTAGCTTAACCACTTGGCTCTGAAAACTTTCTGCTGCCTTGTGCTGGCCGGACTTTAAAAGCGCTGATCTCAAACAGGTGACAGCTATGACTCTCTTGATTAGCTTTGAGTAGGACGGAGAAAACGGTGAGATGGCCTTCTTGGAACGCGGCTTATAAGGCCAGCGCCCATGGTCATTTTCGTTAAAAGAAAGTTGCAACTATAAACAATGTATGATCTTTCCATGCTGCTGTTCAAGAGCGAAATTTAAGCGTTGTGATCATTGCTTAACAACATCTAGCACGTCTCCGCGACGCTGTCACATTTCGCTTCGCGGTATACATTAAAGGATTAAAAAATGATCAGCTTATCTAAGAAATATTTTACACCAAGATTGGTGACGTCAAGCTAATTGTGAACATGGCGGTAAAACCTGAAAAGGTAAATTTCAGAAAGGATGGGCGCAACACAAGAGCTCACGCAAATGCGCTACTTTTGGCTGTACAGGTTGTATTTGAATTCAGAAAAGGGTGCACAGAGGTAGCATCTTAACAGCTAAAAAAACACCGCTAGAGATCCCACAGTGCTTCTGGAACGCCACGACGCCAGACAAATCGATGAGTTCGCTGACCGCACGTAAAAGTTCATCGTGCGGCACGGAGTAGAGGAGGTCTTCAATGTCTAAAGAAACACTGAAATACGCCCCGATGACACCTGCCTTGTACGGATCTTCAGGAACGAGGCTGTTGAGGTTCTTCGTGAGATACTTGCTTAGGACCGCGTGTCAACTACATCTCTCGGTGATTATTGGTCTAAGAGGGCACACGTCCTTAGTCCTCTTTGCGGAAAAGAAGAGTGTCGAGGCATCTGCTTTATTAGCCTTCATTTGAATGTACAGTGTTTGAAGATCGAAGTGTAAAAGCAGGTTGAAAGCAGCTTGCTTGGTCTTAGTTGGTTTTTGCCTCGTCTCCTTCAAACTCTTAGCAACTGCTTCCAAAGCTCTCCCAGGAAACTGATTCGCTTGGCAGTACGGCGAACTGACCTTTTTTGTCGGAGAGGAGCAGTGTAAGTTGTTCCCTACGCAACTCTTCGGCAACTCCGCTTAGGACAGTCTAGTTGTGCGGGGTTCGAGGAAGACACCTACTGCATTCACACAGTCGAAATGGCAGCGTTTTTGTTTCTCTTCGGGTGCCTTGTCTGCTATTCCTTGTCCTATGCCTTGCCTTGTGCCCTTGTCCGCTACCTATGTCCGCACCTGTATGTTATCGATGGGGAAAAGGTTCCCAGCGGAGGACAATGCGATATTATACCTTGCTCAAGCGCAAATAATATGCTCTTTTGGATGCTTTGACTCAAATATATTTAGTATGAGGCATATGAACAAGTACGGTGTAAGTCTGGAATCCGACAGCGTTAGGAAATTTTAGTTACAAGCTTAAAGCAGTAGTATTCTCCGCAGAAACAAATGCATACAACCTTACAAACAGTCCACAAATAAATTTGCTGAAGAATCTTCGCAGGAAGCGTACTTATCAAAACACAGAATTGTTATCTGTTCATATATTGTGTTATAGAGTTGAGGATTCAGGGCGAACCTACATAAAAAGTTGGCAAATGACAACCTCACCTGGAAATATTGAATAAAGGTAAGATTTTAGCTAAACATGCGCTTAAATGCTAACCCTAACAAACATAGAAAAGAAGCGGGAGGAATTCAATACAAAAAGCAGCGTGCCATTTAAAACAGGTAGCTTTTTTCTTAGAACAATGCAGACTTTATTGCGGGAGGAACAGCTCCAACGTTCGGCATTTATTCTTCAACATTGTCGGCGAAGATCACAGTTCAACATTTACGCCACATTTATATTTTTATGTTTTCTCGTTATGCTCAGAAGGACGCTTGCGTCCCCTATACTACAATGTAGTCCGTTAAATGGTAGTGGTCTTTCCTGAAAAATTATTTATGCACAAACCATTTATAGAGTGGAACGAAGACATGCGTTGAATATCTTTTCCACTGTATGACTTAACGTATTAGCACAACACTGCGCGTTTCAATTCAAAATTCATTTAGCGGAACTCAATTTTCACGGTCGCCTCATCAAAGGAATGCGGCGCTGAACCCAAACTGGGAGGCCTAGTCCTACAGAACATCGATGGATACAATGCGGAATCACGCTTTTCATGGCGCACCTGATGAGCCTTTCGTTTAGTGGGCTTTTGTAGTCACGTGACATACCTTCTTGTCTCCGTTATGAGACCGAATTACATGAGTTAGGTTTATCTTCGATACGAATGTCAAAACGAAGCAGATAATCTCTAGTAAAACGCTGGAAATGCTAGGTCAATTCCTCGTTCATGGTGTCAAGCTTCTCCCTTAACTGGTCTAACGGACTCACACTTCAAATACTGTGCCGCACGACTAATCGCCCAGTTATCCGTCAATATTTTTCTCAGTTGTTCTCTCCTCGAGGCACATATAATTCTACTAGAGCATGGACAGAACGCATCTTATTGAATACGTTTTTGTTCTGACGCACGCATGCGCAGTGTGTCCCTGTAATTAGACGCCTAGGCTGCTTGTTTCATCTGCTCGGCAGCGAAACTCCTTCTGACGCGTCCCTGGTGCCGTCAGATATTGTGATATCCAGGCTATGTCGGCAGCAAGCTGCTGCGTATTCCATGAGATAGATACGTGGCTCCATCGACGGTATAGCGCAAGAGTCTCTTTGCTCTGACTCGATGTTGTTGTTGTCGAGTGCGTGGGCAGATTTCTATCCCTTATAGACACCATTGTGAACAGGGAAGAGAAAAGCTGGATGAGAGGTTCTTTTTGGGAGACTGCTACTGCAGAGAATAATAACACTGTCCCCGAGGATAAATCCCGACTCGGTGAAATGTCTAGCGGGCTCTTTTCTGCAACAACAACCAGTGTGAGAGCAGACTACGTGACAAAGGCATCCGCTCGACGACATTCGGTTATGAAACACGTCGGCTCTACGAAGGAGAAGAAAGGGTTTCAGATCTTGTTCCCTTTGGGCCTGTATCCTACAAACAACAAAAGCGCTCAGCCCTGAATATCCTTCATGGGAATAAAACTATGCACAATATTTCGGGGTTTTTGGTGGAGGTACTGAAAACTTTAGTCTGGAACGATTAACCTTTTGATTGTTTACTTTTGTCATCGTTACATTCTGTTGCTAAGAAGGAGCTTATCTTTGATTTTGTTGAAACTTTCAGTACATGCTAATGTTACAAATATTTTATAAACCAGGTTATGTTCATTTGCAAGTTGAATAAGATTTTATCTGTGAATTGAGGAAGACAGGATGCAACTGTGGAATTCGTCATGACAGTGTTGGGGAGGCATCCAGAAAGGTACAGGATTTGATTTACTTATGTCCTAACAGACGCGCAAAAGAGACCGCACAACGTTTTTTCTTGGGAAAACAAATTTTCCTAAATGGTTCTTCGTGGCTACTAAGTTTCTTGTGAAACTATGCAATCCTAGATGTTAAGCCGCCACTGGTTGCGCAACAACTGCAAGAAGAAATTGCATGGATGAATGCAAAAAATGAGCAACGTGTTTATAGGGTCACTCCTTGCATCACACTAATCTCATGGCTTCGGTGGCAGCTTTATGTGACATTCGAATTTAAAAGTAAATGGCGAATAATTTCAAAAGAGTTAGCTTCTAGGATGTACATTCAAAAATAATTTATGTAGAGTCACCATTTCTCGCCGACTTCTCATGCCCGCTGTTCCCCGATAAATGCTGAGGATCCGGCAAGCAACCGAATGCCATTCTCAGCTTCAGAAGACGTCCTTTCAGCTGCGAGGACAAAGAAGCAAATACGCTGTTATCAAGGATGGTTTGTGCACTGCTTGTCCAAGAATCATATCCGCTCTTTTTGTTAGCAACAGCATATGCGAATTACATGGTACAATGAGGAAAATGAACCGCTTATGTCACACCAAAGTTGATACAAATTTAGCAAGAAAAAGTCTGCAATCAAGCTGTCATTTGCTAAGTGTCGCCGCATAGCAAAGGGGGTAGATCTTCACTAGCGCGTCAAGACAGACCGAGACTGTTCTTTGACCTGAGCCTTCGCAGCCATGGCTGCGCGACAAATTCTTTCTCACAAGGGGAGCCTCCGTGAGAACACATTAACCGGGATGTAGGCGGTGCCACATTCGGTGCCAGCATTCTGATGCATGTTGTGATGGGATGTTGTGGTACCGCCGCGGGTTAGTGTCAGCCCTGACCTCAACGTGAAACACAGGTTGCAGGGTTGTTATTCTGGTGTTGTATGGCGCCCGTAGAAAATGGAGACTTTACTTAACGGCTGCGTTCAAGAGAGATGCTAGGAGTTTTGAGCAGTGTGACTTGGTGGACATGTTCACGGCAGCGCAGTCAATCCACTGTAAGCCGGCGTATTCAGCATTGGTTGAAGCTGCTTCTAATGACATTGCAGTGATTGGGAGGTGAAGTTCTTGAAGCAAGGCTTGAACATCAGCCGTCATACTGTCACAGATGCCGCAGAGTATAAAGGATTGGAAAATTATATTGCTAATGACCACAAATGTTTACTTTTTGATGGACAACAGCATCCTCTAATATTAAATTGCCAAGGAGGTAAAAAAAATTACCACATCAGAAGTTCTACCACCAGCGGAAACAGATTGAGCGCTCGCTGCAACAAGCATATTTTAAAGACCGCGCAGAAAGTTCATAAAGAACGAGGTCAGCAGAAAACAGTGGAATACATTAAAGACTGAAAAAAAATATTTACATCCCTTTGGCGCAGTGGATTCCTGTGATCGCCGATTTTTGGAAGGAACATATGCTGCGCATTTAAGGAAACTGTATGGATGGTGTGGTTGTTGCATTTATCACCTTTCCCGGTATTTACAGGACTTGCGTGTACGGCCGCCTAAAAATTTAAATTTTAGGCGGAAGGACATGGCTTAGGTACCGCTTCTTCTGTTGCTTCTATTGCTTTATTTGTATTACAAGCTTATAAGATCATTTTGCAGATTTTAAAATCCCTTAGTTTCATACTGAGAAGCAGCACGCAGAACAAAACCTGAAGCACGGTTAAGCGATGGGTAAATTCCAAGCTTCCCAGCATTTGACTTTATAGCAGGTCTACAGCGAGGCCTTCAAGTAAATAATGTAAATCAAATACGAGGGCTTGGCTGAAAAATTTTCTAAATGCATCACGGCGTAGCAATGCCATATGCACTCCGTGGAATCTAGTTTTTAATAAAGAAGCACCGTTATTCCGAGAAGTGCATCATTATTACAATATTTTCTTCACAAAATATATAATAATGATTTCAGAGGCAGATCTTTCCGGTACTGTAAAAAAGAGTATTATTCTATGTCATGTTATGTCCTTGATGTGTTCGTAGGCAATTTCGACTTGGTTATAACAGAAAAGGCTGCACCTAAATCTATTTTGAATACAACAGATGTCGAAAATATGAAAGCAGAGGCTGCTTAGGAAAATTTTTTAATAAAACTGTCAAAAGGGTCTTGGCAATATACTTTCGGGCGCTGAAGGTTTTTTTTACGCTTTATGAAAGCATATGCATGTGACAATGACCCAAGTAATCATTTAAAAAAGAGCACGAAAGGTTTTACTCACGTCAAGAAAAAAATTTTTTTTTTCAGTTTCAACACAACGCATCAGACATTTTTTTTTTCCTAGTATTTCAGATCGTTCTGGAAAACACGCAAGACGTAGAAAAACACAGCGCCAGTCGTCTCATTTACCACCGCTGGCGCCAGACAATACATTCTAGGTAATTTCTTTTAAACTCAATAGGGTGTACATTTTATTACCCTTAATGCTGGCTTTGCTCAAGGTTCTCTCTATGGCTGAAAGGAGCAAGCCTTCTTATCGTGTACTAGAGCCACTGTTTCAGTTCTGCAGCTATAGAGGCACAGCCTCTATGGTCAAATGTTTAAGCGAGTCCCCCAGGGTGGAGTAGATTTGTAATAAGGAAGTAATTACTCATTAACATCCACCCAAGCGCAACCAAACGACTGCAAAAAAAAAGCTATACAGCCTTCTCAGAAACATCGAAGCTGAAGAAAATTTCGTCCAGTTCAGGGGTTGGAACGCAGGTCCACCGCTTATCCGGAGCTGTCGCTCTACCAACTCAGCTAACCGGGACGGCAAGCTTATGACAGGGCGAGAGCGAACTGATCAATAACTTGAATTTGGAACCAGTGTGGCTCAGATCTTTTGGAGAACCCACCAAGGTGCAGTAAATTTCTAATAAGAGAGACATAGGTGAATAGTATCGACCCAAGCGCACCCGCACAGCTACAAAGGAATGGTGTAAAGCTTTCTCAGAAAAAACTGTAGCTGTATATAAAGCTGTATAGCATTCTTTTCTAGCCGTATAGCTGCGCTTGGGTGGATGGTAATGATTAATTTCCTCCATATTGCACAGCCTCTAACTCATGACTCCTGTTGTAGGCAGGAGAGAAGTGTATATGCTGCCTTTTAAGCCTTCTAAAGCAGCTGTATAGGCTAAAAATTTGCAAAGGAACGAAACCATATTGTACATTTTTAAGCCGAAAGTATACAAGGCACTTTTTGTGCCCATTGAGAATATAAGTGTTTTAGCCGTTCGTAGTTTTGTTAAGTACGAGGAATACTGATTTATGATCAGATTTTTTGTGCTAGTTAAGAGCTGGATTAAAAGGCATGCACAACAGTTTTAGCAATTCGAACGTGGCTTGTCAAGTGAAGGGTATTTCAGGCATGGGGGGAAATTGAAATACACTTAAAGAAGAATTGCACACGTCTGCATCCTATAATATTAGGAACAGTTGAGAAAAACTTGTACTAAATAATCGGTTTGGCAAAATAAACTGCTTAAACTGCTTTTATCTAGAGTGTTATAATGACGGCTTGTGAGATTACACTTGCAACCTTTAGAAAGCTTTAAACATTCAATCAAGAACATTCACTGCACTGTTTTTCACAAATTCATTCAGAGTGGGGCATTATAGACTGAAATTAACTAATGTTTAAAACCATAATGTGCACTCTGACGCCCAACCATCCATAAGTGGTTAGAAACATCACTCTTGTAAAAATAAACTTTCACAAAAAAACACTAATAGCAAAAGAGTCTGGGCTGGTTCCACGAGGAACCACCCAATCTTTTTTGCTATTAGGAATTAGCCCCAAAAGAACCATGAACGGCGCCACAGAAAGTTCCTTTTGACGAAGTAATACCATCCGCAAGGCTGAGCACGCAGTTTTTTATGGCGTCCAGTGGTCGTAAAGTCTAATGAGGGCCATGCTGCGTGAGTATCCCCGATTGATAAAGATAAGTTTGGGCTATGTCGTTCTCGAGTTATAAATCTTCCTCGTGCTACAAATGAACAAAAATTGTAGGAATTCATAACATGCGGGGGTTTCGACCTTATCCCCTTAACGGAGGCTCGTCATAGGCCGACTGGCTTTTCTTGCTCCAGAGGAGTCCATCTTGTCAGTTGTTTTCAAGACTACGCGTCCGGTTTACAGCAAGTACGCCTCGCCCAAAGTATTTTTTGGTTTGTCTACAGGCGGCTGCATTACTAGTGGAAGGCCGTTTGTTACCTTTTTTGTAATCAATGTGTCTGTTAGTGGGTTAGAAAATCCTATCCCTGTTGCAGCTTATGTCACTAATAATGTGGCCCTAAATACTGGCATAAAATAATGAGATTTGATAACAGAGGCTGCTTTTCAATCCTTCAGTCGTGAAAGATTTGCAAGGCATCCAGGCCGAACCTCTAGCATTCCCAATGACATTTAAATTATATAGACTAAGACAGTTTCTCTTGTCAAAACGTTGGCAAAGTCCCTGAGGCTTCCTTCCCCCTTTTTCACTCCTTGTTTACAATTGCGCCTATGTCACACAAGGAGATGTCACACAATATTTTGTTAGCAGAGTGAGTGAACAAGCCCCAACTATCTTGGAGGATTATTCCTTTCATGCGATAGATGTTGCAGAAAATTGTTGCTTCCCCCGAATCTGATCCAAGTATTTGTTTCATGGTTTCGTACGAGTGGTGTTTTCAATCAGTGTGCATTGCTCTTCGCAAGATTGTATTTCTTTTTCAACAGATACAAACATTGCAGCTAGAGACAGACCTTTTCATATGTGGCTTCAGCGCTGGGAAACATCCTGCCATCTAGGTTTCAGTGCTTCTGTGGCTTCGCTTTTTTTGTATGGTTTTATCTTATAGGTACCAAACCTCGACTTCCAGCATTCTATCTGCTACGGGAAAGGTGCTCACATTTTCAGGCGTTTCAGAACCCATATCAGGTTTGTTGATGAGGACGGTTGAAGTCAGTTATCATGAAGTGATACCTTGCCTGAAGGCATTTATCTTTTCTTTCCTATGAGTGACTGTTAGAGTTATGCCAGGTTCATTTCTTTAAATAAGACAATAATAGTCATAAATTGCGAAGATTTTAGAAAACTTCAAGCTTTCTTTTCGCATTTGCTGTTGTGCTGTGGTTAATGTTATTTCCTGAAACTTGGACGTTAAGTTATGGATAATGCAAGAAGATTGCTTAGATTTCGTGAATATTACATAAAATAATGCATTACAGTGTGCTGACAGCCTCTTTCTAGGCCCTTAGTTTGTTCCTGCTTCACAGAAATGATCTTAGAGACAGCTTAAGCAATGTGCATCCCGAACTTTTCAAAATTTTTAAAAATTTTTACTGCCCTAATATTATCTCTCGGGTGTGCAGATATCTACATGTATCTCGGTGTTTAGTTCTACGGTCACCAAGCATAGAAGCACCCACAATAAAAAGGAGAATTTAAGCTAGTGCATAAAAGGAATAGGCCTGGACAGAACAAGCAATGTGCGAAGGGCAGATAATCGGTGGTCGCTTATGTGACGGTTTCGCTTCGAACAGACTGAAAAAAGAACAGGAGGCGGCAAAGAGTCAGGTGGGTGGATGACGTTAGGAAGTTTGTAGTCTGCGACCCGTGTAGTTTGCAGCTAGTGCAGAAAAGTTTTAATTTTAAGTCGGTGGGTGAGTTTTTTTTGGCAGTGGTAGAAAAGTTAGGGTTTGAGAATGATGATTGAGCTGCACTTGCGCAAGACTTAGAAAGCTGCTTACTGCGAGCACTTTTATTACATTCTTTAAAACAACTAAGCGGACTAAAGCTAACATTCTTTCAAGCGAAGCACACTGAAAGTAGAAGGATTAAGTTGCAAAATGTGATCGAGGTCGGGGCATGCAAAACGAAGGCTCCTAAACTGCGTCTTTCCCGGGGCTACCACTTGAGTGATGTTGCTTACTGTACCCAGGAAAATACGCCGAAGAGATTAGTTATGTTCCGCGTTCAGATGGCCATACGTAAACGTAATTAGCTGAATACGACCAGGTCCATAATTTGTCTCCCTGGTTTGCAGGTGCACTCTAAGGAAGTCGGCAACATCACGAAAGCATTTGTCTGTACAGTTATGAGCACTCTCAAAGAAATAAATAGAAAATAAACAGCTCAGCGTAGAGGTTCGTGTTTAAGCAGGAAATAACCGGGAATACAGGAAAATAACTGTCTCCTGTCGCTCACTTATCCATATATTTTTTTTTTTGAATGCTTTGCTTATTCAGTTAAAATAAGCTTAGGATCTTCCATCATAAGTTATCCTAAAAGCGCATATCGCCACTGACGGAGACATGCTTGAATGAAAAGATTTACAATTAAGCTTCCACTTTCTGCTGAAGGAACACTCCGCGGTTTCTTTTGCAATGCGATACCCCGACAACTACGTTCTCATGTACAATTTATACTAACTTATACTAACCTAAGCATCAAGTTTCCATGCGAAAATCGCAAATAAAAATTGTCACTTGCTAAACCAGTCATTCTCTACTGCATCCTAATTATGATGCAAGTTTGCCAACATTTTGACTGTGAGCAAAACTGGCGCCGTGCTAGCTGCCTCGAAACTGTGTGCCTTAGTTCGTGATCCTTTTCGGACAAGGTGTTGATAGTCATTAAAGTTGCACGTATTTAAATACATGAAGTTAAGATCATGTACCCGCGCTTTCGCATTTATAGCCAGGTTTTGATAGCTGGCAAGTGCGAGGAGGATTAAAACTAAATTTTCGTTTCTCTAACAGGCGTCCGCAAAATTGTAAAGCCTCTTAACATTACGGGATTCATTGTTATGAAATGCTGTGTTCGCTTATAATGCACTGCAACCATTGCAAATATGCAATGCAGCAAAGAAAGCTCCAATCAAAAAGACAGTCATAATTGAGTCACCTGAAAAGCGTGATCTTTCTATTAGTCATTTCTCCAATGCAAAGAAGCCGACCGCGCGTATAACTGTAAGCGGTTGTCAGTTTAGAGCAATGCCCATTTTAGATAAGTGGCTATTCCATTTTTCTTTCGAAGCGAAAGCCCTATGTGACCAATTAGCAACTCAACATGTTCTTTGCTGTCAACGTCCAGGAATAGTAGTGAACAAAACCTAAAATGATGTCATCAGCAGCGAGAAAATTTTATTCTGAAGGTTGCGATGCACTGAATTAAGGACATTCAGAATCCGAGGCCAGCAGGCAAAACATAGAATGCAAAGCCGCATTAGTTTTTGGCGAATAAAGGTGAATCTAGTGTTTGCGCTGCGTTACGACTGTATGCTAATGAGGAAAAAATAAACAAAAAAATATTGCTTCCGCCTTCGAAGTAAGCACATAGTCCTAAGTGGCCTCGATAATCTTGGTGACACTGTTGTGCATGTGCATTTGATTTCCAGAAAGATTTTTCTGTACATTCTCCGCGACATGTAGTAAGTACAATAGAACCAAGAAAACAGGCCATAGATTTCTAAAGGTAAGTACAGAAATTGCTGGAGCTTCTGCATGGCTATAAATATAAAGAATTTTATTGATGTATTCGCTTCGAATATTGTTGATACTGCCTCTTTCTCTTAGAAAAAAACAATAAATCGCCCCAAACGAGCTGTACTTAGGCTATACTGCCAAGCTATGGTTTCACCGAAAGTGGTGGCCCACAGCAATTCGCAAATCATTTCTGTAGTACTCCAATATTGTCTGGATATTTACTGGCGATTCAGAACACCGCGAAATCGCCTGCCTTTCTAAAATAAGTGCCATACTCAAGCAGCAAATCCAAGGAATCCTTCCTGAAGGACACCCGCAGTACTCCTTCGTCTAAGCCCTTTCAGAACTGGGGCGAAAAAATGCACCACCAACCAGTTGGCTGCTCCATGTTCATTTCTCCAGCACTCGGGATCTTTTAAATGGTCTAGCTGGCGTCGAGGAATCTAATCCTCCTCTGAAGAAATTTCTCGTTTGAGCTGAAAACTTTTAATCCTCAGTCTAACCGATCGGAAACGTGGTCGACTCGCTCTTAGTTACCAACTTTACAAGAGGGAGGAATGTCGATAAAAAGCTGGAGCCTACCACACTTTTAAACTGTGCTCTTGCGAATTCACATCACAGACTTCTCACAGAATCTCAGCATAAGCAGTATACAAAGCGTTCAAAGCAATTCGTAACCTGAACCAATAAATGCGAGTTCAAATATAACGGTATGTAATAGGGGAGACTTTTTGTTTTTGAGAAAAGATATGTAGCCAAGAAACGCCATCGAATGGGCCGTGAAACGGCTCCCTAAATAACGGAAATATGACCCCCGCAAGCATACCTGCGATTTGTCTAGTGCCTATACGTACTAAAGATCTGTACTGAGGAGTGGTTATAAAGTTCTTTAAGGCGCTGACCACTGCGCGTTATCACTCAAGCGCATTCAAGCAATGGTAATTAACCAATAATCAGAACCCTAGAGTGTGATGCTTAAATACACAGCAGCCGTTGTAACCTCGCCTTTAGAAAATAGGTGCGACGGTTTCCTCAGCCAGTCAAATGTAGAAAAGGACGAAGAGCTTCGCGAAATTAATCTAGTTTTGGTCTAGAAAGAGCCATGGGTACGCATGAGACCACCTTGTGAACATCTCTCATTCAGAAGCGCTAAGATGCCTTACTGATTCCCGTTCCCAGAATTCTTGTACCGTGTAGAGATGAGCTCTTTCACTGCTGTCATGCGTCTTCTGGTTTAAAGCATTATCAGACTGCCTGTTTGCTATTGTAGGGTATAAACATAACTCTCGAGACTTTGTAGTCTTAAACTGCTTAATTATTTTAATAATCATCCAAGAAGCCGATAAAGCGCTGCGTGTAGGGTTACAAACATAATAATAATAATAATTGGTTCTGGGGGAAAGGAAATGGCGCAGTATCTGTCTCTGAAAAACAAAACAGTTGTAAGAGCACACTTGCCGAAATAAATTACCTCACGATCATGAAGCATTGCTCTGACTTTGCTTTAGGAAGTATGGATCTTCCTTTCAGTGTGTGCCGTTCGTCAGAAAGTAGTTCGCTAAGAAAGTTCGCGTTCTCAAAATCTGCACTAATGTGCTTTATAAGCAAGGCCTCAACTTCCCGCTGTTTCTAGTTTCTTCCAAGCCAATTTCATGAAAGAGCATGTGGATACATATAGCCTAAGAATGCAGCAAATGAAGTAACATTTTAAATGACATTGCGATTCGCGGTGTATTGTGCAACAGCGGTGAAATAGAATACACGCAATGCGTATCACACTGGCTTGGCGCGCTATGCTATGAGTTGTCTTAAGAATAAAACTAACAAGGGTTTCTGCTAAGTATCTGAAGAAAATAAAAATTGATTGCGATTTTATGCAGGTGGGACTTACAAAACGACAAGAAGACGTATCCGCCACATCATGCCGGAGCTTACATGATGGGACCGTTTTACTGCCCATATATGTACATGTCCATGCTCCAAATGCTAATACTCAGGTTTTCAATGTTATTTAATTGTCCATTTGCATCTGTTGCCATATTAAACGCATAATAAACGCTCTTGACATGTACCAAAAGAACCGCCTGTCTTTTGTTTTAACTGTTGTTCAAGACCAACATTCTGTAAGTGCGGGAAATTTCATTTCACGCTTTTGATACGGGCCAAGAACACGGTTCGTGATGCTGACCTCTCCGCGGCCGCTATTCTTCCTTCTTGACTCTGCAATGCAAATTAGTTTAATTTCCATGACTTATGCGGCGTTTTTGAAGTTTTCTAGAGTTTTTGCGAAAAAAATGTCGATTTATGTCGTAAGCGTAACTTCTTTCCGTGGGCACAAAGCTTCTTCCACCGTTCTGTATAGAAACTGCACCATAAAGAAACTGCTGGGGAATCTTTAAAAATTTGGCTTTTATTTTGCATCTGGTTTGATTGGCCTGCTCGAGACACAAAGCTGAAGGGTATTGTCTAAGATTTCAGAAATTTTTCAGTGATTAAATGGCTACTAACCAAGCTAGAAAAAGAACTGGGTTGTTTTTATCAGGTTTGTAGAGTAAAAAGGCGATATGGCCTGTTTGTTTACTTTGGTAGCTTTTACTTTCGCTGAGAAGCATAAGTTAAAAGGTGCCAGTCAGAAAAAGCTATCAGCAGTTGCAAAAACGAAAACGATGATGCTTTTGTAACGCATATCGTGAGAGTATACCCTCAAAACACGCCAGCCCCATCGCATAGAAGTTCTCCGGTATTCATTCATTATTAACAGTCTTCTTCACGTCAGTTAAGTATCATTTCCCAATACGCATGCAGAGTTTGAATCAAGCAATAATTCGGCGATGCTTGGAAAACTAAAATCAAGGGGGCACTTCTAAGTTATTCTGACGTAGTGGTAACATCCAATAGTACACAGAAATATTGTACAAGAGATTCATCCTTACAGTTTGTCGTACGTGGGAAGGGGAATGCCGGTGGCGAAATACAGATCAAAGACGATCAAAAGAATCCCCCTTGGAGTGTTTGCTTACTCTGCGGTAGTGGGCCGCCTATTGATCGAAGATGCCGCCGTCGAGTTCCGGCCATCCACTCCATCACTAGGCTCCTTCCGGCGCAGATCCAAGGAACCATTCTGTCCTCGGGCAATATTCCTGCCTAGGCATTACCTGTTGCAAACACCGCCAGATACATACTTGTTTTGCCAAAAACACCACTTCTTTGGTTGCTGTAACATTCGGCCATTCGTTTGCTCCGTTGAGCAGATGACAATCATTCAGCAGTTTTGGAAATTTATTTATTTATTCATTTATTTATTCAGCATACCCCTAAAGGCCTTCCTTCGAGGGTATTACATAGGAAGGAAGGTCAGTGTAAAAAAACATGCACAAGGAACATCATTAACAAACAAAGGAACAATACACAGGCTAGGTATAACGTGGAACACTAATTAAGCACCAGAGAATAAATAAAGAAGCAGGCGATATAAAAACAATATAATACAAATTGTAGGCATAAGGAAAACGGTTAGGCATAGCGGAAATGAAAAATACTACACTATACATATAAGGCATGAAAAGTACAGAAGTAATCTCAAAAGTACATCAACTGGAGAAAAAAATGCAAAATTTTTGTGCATTTCAAACATTTCAAATGCCAACGTCGCTGCTGAAGAGAGCAAGAAATGTGGAGGCGTTTGATTCAATCGCTATGTGCGCTGGTAAATTGTTCGACTCTATGATAGTTGTGGTATGAATGACTTTGCAAATGCTGATGAACGACACGCGATGCGTTTAACTCTGGGCGTATGGTCGAGCAGCGGAAAGAAGATTGGTGGTGATTGGATAAAATGGTGGTGAAGAGAAGGATGGTGATAGAGTTTACGGAAAAGTGCTAGTCATGATGCAAACCTATGCCTAAGTATATGCATAACAGACACTTTTTCAAAATGTAAAACACAGCTTGTATATATATATATATATATATATATATATATATATATATATATATATATATATATATATATATATATATATATATCATGAGTCGCTTTGTTAATCTCTTTATTTTGTAGGTAATTTGCAGGGCAGTCTAATTTTTCAAATTTCTGCCCTGAACTGCCATGAGAGTAGGCTTTCCTTCAGTGCGTAACGTTCGCGCTGTGTGCCACGCATCAGATTGGAACAGAAATTCATCGTAGTGCATCGAATTTTCACTGCTGGAGCGAATGCTATGCTCAAGTGCTACAAGGTCCTTCATAACGATCCTTCACATAACGGCCTCGGCTATGATAACAAGGAACGGTGTTCCACAGATTCAGTAGCGTGGCTTTTTGGGCTTGTTGGTACATAGTTCCAATACACTGTAGCGCAGCAAAAGACGAGGACACAAGAGACGAGAGACGAACACCACGAGCGCTCGTGGTGTTCGTCTCTCGTCTCTTGTGTCCTCGTCTTTTGCTGCGCTACAGTGTATTGGTTCCACAGATTGTTTTGTGAATTACGCAGGATAGCGTGCAAATGGGATCGCTACATCGTCCATCAACAAAGATAACGAGCGCCCTATCGTGTGAGAACTTGAAGCTGTGTTTGCACTGGCATTAATTTCGTAATACCGACTCATAATTTATTTCGTACTCTGACACTCCTAATCCCCCGGCGCAGCCTCATGGAAGAAAAGGTGCACTTCCCGACGTTCAGTGTAACCCGGAATGTGCGAAGCACGAGAACCTGATTGTTCTAATGGTCATTAGTACACCTTTCGCGCTACTGTTCTCCGAGCAAAAAATTCTAAATAAGCTCGGTTGATTCGCCTGACTAATCCCTACTCCCGTTGAAAGGGAAGAATGAGTTTTCCGAACCTCATTAGCAACACGCTAGAGAAGAAAACAATTTATTATTTTTCCCGACGACCTTATGCCCCGCCCCTTGCTCACCGGAAACATATCCTTTAATGAGGCTGCACCGCTTACCTAGCTTGCAGCTTCTTGCACACAGCACATGCCATGTCCAACAACGTATGATTTAGGCAGCGGTACGTTCGCAAATATTAGGCGGGGATCGCTGGGCAACCAATGGGAGGGTGTTAAAAACAGGCCACACCCTCCCAGCCGCTGCCATGAAAGCTTCCTGATTGGCTGGATTACATTCATTAAGGCTGCGAACTGGGTGAGTTGGTACTGATTCATATCTGCACAGCGCAATAAAACAACGGGACACAACGAAGAATGTGGTGTCCATTCTTCGTTGTGTCCCGTTGTTTTATTCCGCTGTTCAAATATGAATTGGCTGAATTATTTTGCCACAGATGTCGCAACTGAGTGGATAGGTTATGACAAAGAGGAGCATCGACTGAAAGGGGCACGTAGATTACCGTAGTTTGAAAAACTTTCATTTCTCGGCGGGTTTGTGAGATGTATCCAGCCACACTCTTGATGAAGTTTTATGGGTGCATGAACTCAAACGAATTTCAGTGCTAAAGGATAGTTCGGGGATTCCACGAGAGATAAAACTGCCCAAATATTTCAAATGTTTATTAATCTTCATTGCTTTATATATTGTGCATGCATTATTAAGCAGGCCAAGAGTGAATTTTGTTTCGTGAAAATGGCAATATTTCAGGAGCAAGAAGTTGCAAATGACGTTATGTCAAAGGCAGCGTTTTCACGCAGAGCTCAATTTCGCGAATTTGCAAAGACGTAAGAATCGACATATAAAACCGATGATGGATATATTTTGTGTGCTAAATGTACAAGTAAGAAAAAAAACGTCAGGTTTATTTCCGACGCTGTGAAGGAATTGTCGCTTAGTACAAAAAATTTTTGTATATGACACAAGTCTCAAATGATGATATTTTTAAGAATTTTTTTCTATAATTAAAAAGGCATCTTCTTCAAAGTTGCTCAATCGATAAATATTGAGGTGCTAAAATGTCTGCCGAGTTTTATTGTTATATATTATATAAAACTACAAAATGTCTTGCCCTAAATCTGGCATTTTTGAACATTGTAGTGTTTTTCAAAAATCAAAAGGAACAAAAAAATAACCGCTTCATCTTACAGCTCTTGAAACAAGTCTCTAGAAGGAGGTGAAAAATAATATGAGAGAACATGTTGCTATATTTTGTTTCTAAGAATGTTACTCGTTTAAATTTGTATCTGCTTGAGCATCGGCAGTAGCGCCTAAATGAAAGAGCGGAAACAGCAAACATCCCCTCCGCTGCTCTAAATTTTCCCCCCATTCATAACCGCAACTTTTCGATCAAGAGACATCATACCTAGTTACTTTTCATGCGCAAACAACGACCTCGGACGTAAGCAAGGTTGGGAAGCGCCGCTATGGACGAGTGCGGGTAACAACTGGGGGTCCGGCCCTTAGGAATGCATGTAAATTTTTGTATGTAATTTGCTTACTGCACAGTGCATCTACGAAGCCGTGCGTGTCCGCAGGCCCTCGTTATGTCGTTCCAATCCAGGACTACCGTCGGTAATTTTCTTTTCTAATTCGTGTTTGATTTAAAAATTCATTTTGGTTTCGTTTAACAGTTGTTCATTTATTTTGGTTAGTTTTGCTGGTACATGATGGCTTAGTTACAACTATGCTGGAGTAGGAATTACCTCAACATTGTATAATTTTCCTTGAGCTTTTGCCTATCGCAGAGACTCTAAGATGAGTAAAGGAGGTTGTGCTTCAGTAATAAAAGATGATAGAGCCTATAGTGCAGGATATGGAGTTGTAAAACATCTCTGGCAAGTATATATTGTGATGTTAAAGAAAAAAAAAACATTGTGGCGGGTGGATTAGGGACTCGCGAACTAGGCCGCAGAGAAGAGTTAGCGTTCAAGTGGGGACAATTTCACGTTCACGTCTCCAGTCCGTCATAGCAGGTGCCTTTCACAGCCCTCTAAGATGCCAGACGGCAATCTTGTCGAGGCGAACTGTGGACACTTTTCCTCGCGACCGCCGTCCGCTTCTTCGGCACCTGCACGCTCATTTTCGCCGTATGCATGCACACAGGGAGCTTCCCGGCTGCAGGCCCCCCATTCACTTCCTTTTCGGTGACCCGCATGGTCAGTGGGCCCGAAAGCGAGAGCTGCCGCTTTTTTCTCTCCGGCCCCACCGCGCTGTTGAGCATGCGTTTCTCTGGGAAGGGGTGCCGGGGGGGGGGGGGGGGGCGTTTCGGGCAGACAACGGCGAGATTCAGGAGCGGAAGTCCTTGTGCTTTCGCACCAGAAATTCTCGTGCAAGTAAGACGATCTTTAGAAAAATATGTTGATCGCTGACTTCTTTACACACAATTCGTTGACACACGGCTCAAATTAGTTTTAAAAACTGATAATGAGAATTCTGACCATTCACTCCAATTCTGTCTCCTTCATGGGCGGAATTATAGCTCTTTGGAGCTACCTCACCTTTTGCTTGCGGTTGTTCTAGTGGGAGTGGGAACTAAAATAAAGGCGCATAATATGTCAGCACAATCATTCTTATTCTCAGTGATGGAGAAATTAAGCGTTATGCTCGGAGATTGTTGTTCAACTCAACCTTTACATACGTAGATTTTTCTATGCGTGGTTACGCTCCTTCGCGCTGCACCAGTAGGTTTATTGACACTCATGTTAAGGATAGGAAGGCTGAATCGTTGCTGAAATAAATATCTCCTTAAAACCAACCCAAAAAATTAAGAGTGCACACTATGGTACAAGCTTAACCATTGCTTTTTAGTTTACTTTATTGATTTTATTGAAAATGTCCGCACACAGATGGAAATTTTCAGTCTTCAAAATCAACAGCCACTTCGGTCATCGACGTCTGTAAAGCGTGTTGCAAAAATAAACTCTCGCGCTCGGCGGCTACCCAAAGGAAGTGTTACCCAGCTAAGGTGGAAAGAGGACGCTGTGTATTATGCGCCTTATGCAGATGGTATGACCAAGGTGGAAGCGGCTTGTTAAGACTTTTGAGTGAGTATTGAATAGCGTGGGCTAGATTTGGATAACAAGGGCACAAAAACAACTCTGTCTCGTCTTATCGCACTGTTCAATATGCGTCGCATAATGTGCCGAATAGCCCAGCTGAACAGCGTCACTTTTAAAGCCGTCGCTGTAGTGGGGTGCCGTGAGAGGGGCTAGCGATTATTGGTGTCGCCACAACGCCCCTGTTAGGGCCGAATATAATCATGAATTTATTTTTACTAGACCATTGGGGCGCTGCTGGTCAAATTTTAATTCCCAGTAGATATTGAAAGCACGAAGAAAACTAACTTCTTTCTGTAGGCACCAGGTGCGAATAAAAGAAACAGATAGAAAGCCTAATACATCAAAACTAACAAGCTTCCACTTACAATCAAAGAAAAGTTAGTGTAAAGGCGTAAATAAAGCACAATAGGATATGGCTAATTAGTATTCTTACTATCGGTAGTCACATGCGTTTTCTCCAAGATAAACCTTCTGGCAACCAATTTATAATGTCAGCTGTCTTGTTTGACATAAGCAACGAATTCTGAGAATAGCTAGACACGAAAAACTTGACCCCTTGGACTCTTGGACTCTTGTTCACCATACACTTTCCCAGTATTTGTTGGTGAAAACTTTCTTGAGAACTGCCACTCAATGCTTACGGTTGCCGTTTCGAATTCGCCTAGGTGCAACCCGTCTGCCTAACGGGTGACATGCCTCCTTGGCCTATTTTTTGTTGTTGTTGCTATTCTTGCGCCGCTTTCCAGGAATTCTCCGCTTATCAGCATTGAAACGTCAGGCTGTAACGGTTGTTGGCGCTGGTGAAGCTACGCAAAATGTTTCCAAAATTATTGTGTGGTGCCAAATTTTCACGCGTGGTCCATAAACCTGTACTGCTCTCAAAAATTCCTATGCAGAGCCTCTCATAAATGTGCTTTAATCAAGAAAAAAGAAGCTAGAAAGGGGATTAAGCTGAAAGCGCCAACTTCACCAAGTACAAGCTTATATATTACCCGTGAGGACAAACGTGAAGAATGCATAAAAAATCCTCCACCATTTATCTGGTGCCTCGACAATGCTTTCTGCACGATGCGCATTACCGTTCCTGCAGACAGTCTAGAGGTTGTAACAAACGCGCTTCTCTATGCTGAATCTCTTGACAGGAATGGAGTTCTTCACTACGTTGCTCTAGTTTCCCCGCGGAAACGATAGATGTCATTTCACTGCTACTCCGCTAGAGAGCCCGCAGCGCATTTTATCATCTCTTCTAATGAAATGGCGGAAATGGAAACATTAGAAGTTAATTTATTTCCAAACAAAGCTTCAGGTGTGATTGCCTTTTATGCAGCGTTGTGGTGGTGAGCTTTGACCTAGTGCCCTTCAGCAAAACTTGTTGCTGGGCTACTTGGTAGGCCATGACCTCCGAGGAACCAGCGCTAAAAGAACAATGGACAAGAAAAAAGGAGTCCGACACGAACAGAAGCGCAGAACTTTCAACTTTATTTCAGAAGAATTATTGCAGCCTATTTATACAGCAACCTGTCAGAGGGAATGATGCACAAGCTGAGCAAAACAATTTTTTGATCGGACAATGATTTAGGAATTAAATGAAGGGGCAGTGGCAACAAGCAAGCAAAAACCAATGAAGCTCTTTACTAAAAATATCATGAAAAAATTTGAAGATGAATGGCCAACAAGAAACACGCCATAAACAAGCAGAGATTAAAACATGGTCATGAAAATCAAAGCGATAGAAGGTATAAAAATATAACGAGTTAAAAAGCCAAAAAGTAACATGGCAAAAAGATAAAACTAAGCTATACATGCAGATTAACTATAAGATGTGGTCAAATGTGATGAAAGTGCTTAAAAAGTGAGTAGACATGGTGGGAGGGTTGCACAGCTAATTTCTCGAATTTCGTGTCAGATAGGCAGGTTCTTCTTCTGATAGACCAACAGAAGTCTTGGTAATGCAGTTGTCATTTAATGATGCTATGTTGACTGCTTCATGATCTCATGGGGCATCTCGTTTGTGTTCCTCTCTATTACTACAGTTTTTTTCGAATTGGGACAAACAGCCTGTTTCCACAGCTTCACAATCCCGACAATGAATACCAATTTGGCGGAACTTTTGAACACTTAGGTTGTGGCCATGCTATATTAGTCTTTCATTTAGACAACGTCCAGTCTGAAAGATATATTGCTTACCACAACACAATAGAATAGAATAAACAACTGAATCTGTGTACTGCACGAAACTCTGTTGGTGCTGAATACTGCATTTATTTGTCTTTTTACGTGGTTCATTGACCAGTTTGCAAAGCTGGGAAAGTTTCTCAGGAGAACTAAGGACGACCTCAACACCAACACGTTTTTCAATTTTTTTCATATTGTGCGCAATGCGATGCAAGTAGGGCAACACGACTACCTTGTTCCTGGTGATCTGTGCGGAAGTAGGCTGTTTTGATTTTCTGAGCATTGGTTCTGTATAAATAGGTTGAAATAATTCTTCCGAAATAAAATTGAAAGTTCAGCGCTTCTGTCCGTGCCGGCCTCCTTGTTTCTTGTCCGTTGTTCTTTTTGCGCTGGTTCGTCTGAGATCATGCCCTTCAGCAGCTCCATCAAAAACACAATTACTTTTTTCTTGAGGTTCTTACGTAATTTGGCACGTTTTGAAAACATGATAACAAAGCGTGCTGCGCATGGTGACTGCAGTATTATAGAAATCGCGTCGTCTCGTTCATCATTCTGCCGTGAATAGTCCCTTGCAAGTCAGAACCAAACGACGATGCCAAAGCCACTTTTTTTTTCCGCCTGGTGGAAGAAGCATGACTTCTTGCTATGGTGTTTTTATACTGAGGTTTACAATCGAACTCTTTTTGTGGCGGGTACAAGTTTCTATCAGCTACTCAGGAACTGGCATACCACCAACTTAAAAGAACGTCTTGCTGGGCAATTTGGTAACTGTTCATCTTTGGTTACAGGCGCGAAAAGAGACACAACACAAGGTCGCAAGACGGGACGGAGTGCTCCATCCCGTCTTTCTACCTTGTGTTGTGTATGTTTTCGTGCCTGTAACCAAAGATGTACCGTCACCAACTTAGTTCTAAATTGAAGCATTTCCGATATTGTTACGCGATTGCAAAGCTTGTCAAAGCTTTGCTAGTTTTTCTCAAATTTCTTTGCAGCTGTTTTCAAAACACGCCATTTTAATCACAAAACATTGTTTAAATTTGGACAAGAGCGTTATTGATGGGTATGGAGCAAAATTAGTTTCCAAAAAACCAGTTTAACTCAATTTTGTTAGCCATCTTGGTCATTGCAATATGAATTCGGGGTCGCGGAGCGTTACGCTGGCAAGCGACTGTTTTCAGTTGTTGAACATATCGGTAATCCCTAATTTAGAATAACTAATTACTAGAAAAAAGAAGCGACCCAGGTATATAAAATGTAAAAACCACCTGCCCATACCTTTAATGACGGATTTTTGAAATGTAAGGAAGATGATGGAGAGCAAGCGGCCATGAACCGCTTTATCACTTCTGAGGCAGCAACAACAACAATAACATAATAGCAATCGCTGGCCGTCCGCGCACGAGAAAGACTCCATCTGATACTCTTGGCTAAGGTGGGTGGCTGTGGCTCGTCCCGCATTCACGCCTCTACGCGCTTGTCGTCTCTCCCCGGTCAATAGATCCATACTTCCTTGGTTGGGGGGCCGCGATACTCGCCTACACTATCGCCCTTTATAGTGAGGGACGAGGCAGCGATCTCCGGCCTCATCGCCAGTTGTCACCAGCTCTTGGCTATGCGTCAGAGGGTCTGCGTCAAATGCAGTGGAGCTAGAGACCAGAACGTAAAACGCAACATATAGTACGATAGTCTCAAATTGATTGGGCAATGCTCTCCTTAAGCGATAAGCCATGCTCAGGTCCAAGAAAAATTAGTAGAACACTGATGGCGAGGCATCTTCAAGACCTTTTTTACGAGGGTATTCAGTGGTCTCGTGCTAGTGAGACTACGCGCAGATTAACGTTCGCGGTCACGAGCACAGCAGGTTGGTGAAGGATTTATACTCAAGGAAGATCTAGCAGGTCAACTCGACAGTGACGAAGGAAACCTTCAACATGCTACTGGAAAAGAATACAACCACCGTTGGAAGCGCATACAAACTTTGCCAGAGCTTTGAGGAGCAGCGCAAAAAGCGTGCTTTGGTTCTCCGCCTGCTGAACGGCTCGGTTGTCGGCCGAACCCCTGAGGCTGCGCAGTTTTGTCGGTCCATAGAAATCAGTAAATTTTTACGTGAGGAGGTGGTCCGTGAGCTTTCTCTGCTGACCTGCGCAAAGGAGTCCACCCTATTCCTTGCTCTTCAGCTCAGGCAGGATATGAACCGAGAAGTAACGGAACTTCTCTCTTGCAGCAATCCACCAATCTTGTCGCTGTTTTGCTGATGTATGATGAAGTCGTTGTGGAGCAACCTAGGCTTCACCGACGAGCTATGCTCATACCTCACGTAACATCCACTTATGGCAGCGCCTTGCATTTAAGTGAAAGCCGTTGATAGCCTAGGCCCCCACCTTCTTTCGCCTATTATCCACTCGTCGTGCACGTGCAACTCCCTAGTTTTGTTCGAACTCGACACCAACGCTCGACTCTGGCGCACGTCGGACGACCTGCCATTTTATCGCGCCGCCTCACTTCCTGCTGCTAAGGAAGTAATCAAACCTCTGTGTTGAATTACCGCATTGTAACTATTTTTTCTAGTTCTTTTTCACACAGCGAATTGTTTGCTGCTCTAGTAATTTACCAATAAAAAAGAATTGCTTTAGGGCATAAATTTAGCTATCAAACTAGATACTTTCGAAATCCATTTTCTAAAATGCGACGCGTGACCCGCCGCGTTGGCTCAGTTGCTAAGGCACTCGTCTACTGAGTCGGAGTACCCGGGTTCGAACCCGATTGCGGTGACCGCGTTTGGATGGAGGCGAAACGCAAAATGCGCCCGTGTGCTGTGCGATGTCAGTGCACGTTTGAGATCCCCAGGTGGTCGAAATTGTCCGGACACGTACACTACGGCACCTCTTT
This sequence comes from Amblyomma americanum, assembly GCF_052857255.1. Lineage (NCBI taxonomy): Eukaryota > Metazoa > Arthropoda > Arachnida > Ixodida > Ixodidae > Amblyomma > Amblyomma americanum. The sequence continues at coordinate 64,445,792 of NC_135502.1, forward strand.
CTTCCTTTCTTTTTTCACTCCCTCCTTTACCCCTTCTCTGATGCCGCGGTTCGGGTGTCGACCGAGATATGTGAGACAGTTACAGCGTCATTTCCTTTCCTCAAAAACCAGTTTTCAATTTTCAATATACGATGCTGCCCCTGTGTCGGCCAAGATTTGGTCGCTTGGAAGCAAAGTGAACCTCGAAACCAGGAACGATGTGGGGCCAACCAGCCTTTGTTAAGAGATTGGCGTGCACAAAATAATTCACTAAGACCGTATGATCAAGACAGCCGGTGTCCTCTGTTGTCACGTCGGCGCCTGCGCGTATACGAGACGTAGGCAAGAGTGCACGTCTCGCAAGGAGTCCGCAAGTAGCATGATTTCTGACTGATCTTGCGGCGCCCAAGGGAAAGGTAGTGGACGTCGAATTTCAAAACCGAGCAAGGAGCGCCCTCAAAGGCAATACCGTGGTCACGTCGGCTAACGACATAGAGGTGCCCCGTTAGGTTGTCACAACGGGGTGCGGAGAGGAGGTGGCAATTCGCTGGCAGGAACATTCTCGAACGCAGTGAGCCGAGGTTGATTCCATTGACCTCATAAAGAATAAATTACTTGCTTTAGAGGCTTGAAATGGTGTAGAAAGCTTCGGGCACTAAAGCTTTGGTTTCTCCGCTCATTTCTGTCTCGAGCATCGTGATAGGGACGGGTACTTGTCTATGCTTCTCTATTCATTGTGTTGCTCGTGTTGTGTTATCTTCGGAATAAGCAATGTGTTACGCAAATAAGAAAGATGGGGCTAGAGTTCGCTGGGTGCAGTTTGAAGGAAGAACAGTAAATGTGTGTGTCATTCCTATAAAGAGAATAATTGAATTTCTTTTACTCAGCTTGCTTTACAACAAGAAATTAAGAAAGGTGAAGGCAGCCTCAGGTGCTTGCGAACGTTTCGACAAGAAGACATGTCTGGTCGTTGGCAAACCCCCGGAGGCTCAACCCTCCCTCGTTTACCTCGTACTGACAAGAACCCCATCAACCAGCCCTCTCTAACACGGTTCACTTTGGAGTTTTGTATAAACAAAAAACCATAATTTATAATTATTTCAAACATTTTCCACAAGGAATTGTAGTCTAATGTCATTGCTTTTTCTAACTAGTAATCGGTACTTTATTTACTATCAGGAGCTTTATAGAGAGACAAATAGTAATGAAATATGAAGGGTTTTCAAAATTATTATTCTTATGCAGGATCCGCGGCCACGTGGAGGGCCACGGTCGACGTCGCGTGCCGCTGTCCATTGTGCAAAACACGCTGAAGCCTATTTGCCAAACTTTTTGTGGCTAATACTCTTTAGTCGATAACTTTATTGCTTTTGGAGTGCGTAGGGCGTATTCAGCCCGTCGATCATCTCTGCATCTTTGACGATGATCATATTTACCCACTTACCAACTCGACTCCTTGGCACTTACTCATGCGGTTTCAGTGCCGCCTCAGGGAGACCATTTTCATTCTTCTGCCGACATCGCCATCGAGCCGAAATACTACGAACCAATTCTTGCACTTCCGCACCAATTCCTCTAGTCTTTAAACACCCCCGAAACCTTCCCTCGGCCGGACGGCGACAGTTCCTGATCCCATCGATGTTCCTTTGCGCCAGCGCCCGTATCATGTTTCGCGGAGTGAGGTCCGTGTCATCGCCGAACATGCAGCACCACGACGTCATTCACAAATACCGTAGTGCCTGGTCGTTTCTAGTGGTACTTCTCAAGAAGAAAGATGGATCTATTTTATTCTGCATAAAATATCGCCACCTGAACAAAATTACGCGTTGAAATATATATGCATTCCACCACATCTAGGATGCTTTAGAGTTTTTCTAAGGCGTAGAATTTCGGATTGGCTCTTTGGATTTTGGCAGCTTTCGATGGCTACAGCTGATAGCGCTACCACCCCCTTTGTCAGCTTCGTATCTTGGTAATCGTACGATTTGTCTTGAACCACTGCAATTGGAGCTTTGTCGGTGTAGCTTCACCGTCGTCTCTAATACAGAGGACGCAATGACGCTGAGCGTCAGGAAACCGATTCCTTTCCTCTCGCACAAACTTAGTCTAACAAAACCACTCTGTGTACCCTCGGATGCGTACTGATATCCGTTGTGCTTTTTTTAAGAAACTGTAAATGAAATCAGTTTTTATATCATGAAATTCTTTTGAACGAACAGATTTCTGACTCGTAAATAAGAAAGACTTGTTATTGAAAAGATGCCAAAACAATTTTTGGTTTTATTTGTAATTAGACCTGAGTAACAACTGAATAGGCATTTCCTCAAAAAACTTGAAACAGCACCAAAATATCCGGAGTCCTTTTCTGAACAGCAACACTCACTTTCTTGCGTGGTCTAAATTAAAGTCGAGATCCTTGCGCGACGTTCTAATGAAGCTGTTCTAATGGCGACGTCATTCATTGAACGTCAATCACTTATTACATCTACTAAAAATTGCGCAAAGCTGAATCGTTCATACAAAGTTACCTTTCTAGAATCTATAGAATGTTCCACTATTCACGAAAAAGTGGGTTCAACGTGCAATCACCTGAACCACAAGAATGTATTGTGCAACAAAGCGTCGCCCAGAAACACGTAACAGCAGACCATAGACCGTTACACGCACCAAGTCATGTAAAGTGTCCGTATCGGTATTGGTATGAGTTTATGAAAGGGAGTGCAAATGATGGGGTTAGCGCGGCTGAAATTCATTGAATGTTTTCGTTTTCATAGTTTTAGTTCATTTCTGTTCAATCACTAAAACACAAATATATGAAAGACAAATGTGGTTAAGAAGTTCGTAGCTACGTAAAAAGAAATTTTTGACTGAAATTTTTAAAATGTCAGTATTGCTCAAAGTTTCTGCAATTATAACAGATTTACGTCCTATGCCGCTGCAGCATAAACCATCCTCACACTCGCGTTTCCACAAAATTATAAAAAAGACAAGAAATGTTTTTTTTGAACCAAGCAATAGTACTTCGTAGATAATTTAAACTCTTGTGACTTTCTATAAATGATCAAGCCGTTATGCCAAGCTCAGAAAAGAGGGACACAAAGCATGTTCCTGACGTGCGCGTAATTAAAATCCTGTGTGCTATCGATCATCACCTCGACCTGCGGCGTTCGGGCATACGTCACTGCCACACGCTTCCGCCTATTAGGCGAAGGTCTGTTTTGGTTAGGGTTGAAGGGCCACGCCCACTTCTCAAGCAGGAGGAAAACCTGCACAGGCTGTCATAATGAGCTGCTTCTCGTGACACGACTTGCGTTGTCACATAGTCTACCGTGGCGCGGTTGTATAAAGCAGGTGCTTTTTCAGTGTTCTGAAAGATTTACGCGAGATAAGAGTGCGTGAGCCGTAATTGAGGGCTGTTTTTAAGAACATTAAGCCAAGAGCATAAGCGGAAAAATTGCTCCGCATACAAAGAAACTGGAAGCTCGAAAAATCTCGAGCACTGACCGCAGTAAGATGTATTTTCGGGATGTAAAGTACATGAATCTCTACTATGATTTGCGTAGCTTGCGATAATGGCTGCATCTAAAAAATAAATAAATATGACCAAAGAAAAGCTTCTACTGCTACTATGGTTTGGTGGTGGTGGTAGTGGTTTTATTAAAATAATAGTAAAAAGGAAGGCAAAGATTTTTGCTAGCCCCGGCATCTGCTATCGATACTGAAGCACCTGAGCTGGGGCAGCGGAAATAAAGGACAGCAGGCAGAGTGGAGAAATGAAATGAAAGAGGGGAGGGGACAGGAATAGAGGACAGGGGGAGAAGTAATATGTACAAACTATTTACACAATAAGAAATGTGTCCAGGTTGTGCGCGTGATTAGTTCATTTAAGAGGAATTAAATCACACACGCGCACAGCACTGTGTAGGTTACAACTGGAGTGGGGCGTCCAGTTATTAATCGTTCAAGGTAGAACTCGCGGAGCGTTCGGTCACTGCGTGTAACTACCTGACGGAGAACAGACGGGACGTCAAGCCCGTGTGTTCGAGGAATGCACAGAGGCTCACCAAAGTTCGCTCACGAGTGCGCGCACTGCCCTGCGGCCACAATAGCGTCTTGATGGAGTCTGGTAGTATGCCCTGCGCCCTATAGGCCGCGAGCATATCGCGACGAGCATCGGCGAACGCGGAGCAGCGAAGGAGCAGATGTTCTAGTGTTTCCACTGCACCGCATCCGTCACACACATCACTCGTCGCGATTCCGTGACGCACCCGTCGTTCCCCGGGCCACACGCAGCCAATGCGCGCGCGGAGGATCATTGCACGTTGCGACCGTGTAAGTGCGCGACAGCCGGTGACACTGTCGATGCGCTCACCTCCCGCGATGCGTGGGTCGGGGTGCTGCTTTCGGAGATGGTCGTGAATGACCGCACGCACGTCCTCCAGCGCAAGGGGCAGATCGCTGGCAGGTAGTTGGTGTGCAGCGGTCGCGAGGTCGTCAGCTTCTTCATTGCCGGCGATGCCGCAGTGACCGGGAACCCACTGTGCACGCACGGCACAACCTCTCTGCGCGAGGCGCTCGATGCGCGAGCGAATTTCCCGCACTAGTGGGGTACCGCGGCCGTTAGATTGCAGGCGGCTGAGGGCGGCGCGGGAGTCGCACAGCAGAGCACTCCTGGGCGGCGGAGGGCCGAGGGTGAGCAGCAGGTCCAGCCCGAGCCGGATCCCCATCAACTCCGCCGTGGTGGAGGAGCCCAGGAAGGTTGCGTGTTGCTGGCTGTGCAGTCGCAGGGCGGGGATGGTGGCCGCCGCAGCAAGGGAGCAGCTGTCGCGGGCCACTGAGCCGTCGGTGTACACGAGGAGATGGTCCTGGAGCTCCTCGTGTATGACGGCTCTATGGTTTATGGAACCGAAACTGCGTGTGTACATATCGCAGGCCCCTTATGACGGAGTCGTTAGTACCGTGGGGTACACTTTGTTACATTATATTTTCGCCCGCTGTGAAAGTAGAACAAATAGAAGAAGTCGAACAGCATGAACATGTAATATTTGCCTTCACGAGAAATATGCAACCCGGATTTTAGCAACGTTTTATTGTTTTTTCTAGCGGTAAAAAAAAAGCGAACGTTTCTACAGCTCGCTCTGCGTTTGTCGTTTTTATAACTGCGAAGAATAATGGCATGTACTTTCATTTGGCTGTTATATTAAGCAAGCAAAATAATTTAAAGAAAAAATAAGCGCGAATAAACATCAATTCAGAATACATGTGGACGTGGAGGCAAATGTTTTCATGCGTGTAGACTTCACGCAATCTGCTAAGCCTGGATTCAGGAGGATTTGCTTGTGGCTCCCCCTTTTTGTTCCTTCTTTTCTTTCTCATCTCGTCGCCTTTTTTAGTGCGGCGTGTTCAGTCTCCGCAAGCCTACTATCAAAATTCTACTCTGGATAGTTAAAGCCTAAAATGAGCTTCGCCTCTACGTTCCCTCGGGTTTATTTCTTGTCACCAAGTATACACTCTCCATTGCTGTACTTAAATTTCGCTGCTGAACCAGTGGAGACGGCCGCCTTTTATTGCTCTATTGATGCACAGCATGGAGATGTTCTCTTGACATTGTCTTTGACTTCTCTGTATCTTTTCTGGTTCTCGCTAGGCGTTATACAAGCATAACCTTATCACGTATAACCGTGCACACACTATCACCAATACTCTGAGTCACCCCGCTCAGTGAAAAGCGCGAACGTATGCAAAATCTCACCAAGACAGAAGGTCGTCATCGTCAACAACGCAGCGCATGTTGTTGTATGGGAAGTCGGCAGACAGTACAACATAGAAAACGCTTCCCGTTAGCATGGTATATTTCTCAGTGTATATTTAAAATGAGTGCCGGCCACATCTTAGAGTCACTTTAGGGGACACTATTGTTTGCTTCTATGGTAAGAACAAAGGACAAGCGAAAGTAGATGATCAAATGATGTAAACACCTTTATTAGCCTAGTGGAAAGCGTTTCGACTACACGACTGTTACCGTTAGGCCAGTGGCCAGCGAAGCTGATCTTTTCTCGCCGCCATGGGTTTCAAAGCAATGGCGGCAATATTTATTCCTGCCTGGCATGTTGCTACGCTAGGTTTCGGAAACGTCACCATCAAGGTAAAGCTTCACAAAAACTCGCTCAGCCGGTCCGACCTCGTGAAGCAGTGCTGTCACAATAAAAAAGGTCCAAATCATCCACATGCAACTGCTACCTGTAGTCCTAAACCAGCGCACAGCGCTGCAGGAGTTCGTACGGGAGAAGCATCGGAGCTGTTTTGTTAACTGAGGTTTTGCAGCCCGTATGATGAAATAAACTGCAAAACAAACGGAGGAAAAGAAACAATTATCTGTTTTTTCCCATAAAACATCAGCTCACTCAGCGACGATTAATGGTGTTCGAGTAATGCTTTTCAATTAGAAGAAAACATCTAAGGAAACCAGCAGAGAAACGCGATTGTTATGCACTCACTACAATGCCGAGAGGCATGGTGTGACGGAGATATTCAATTAAATTCGAATCCAAACTGAAACACCGCGATTTTTTTTTTGTAGCAAATCGAGCATGCGTCGCGAATTCAACTGCATTGTGTATATTGAATGATTTTGTTCCAAACCCTTAAAATAAACTATGCGCTCTTTAAAAGAATGAAGAATTTTGAGGCCATAAATAAATGTAACGTCGTAGTCAAGCAGTGTGCGTTGTAGGGCGTAACTGTCAGCGCTTATATTTTGTGGGACCTACATATATGGAAGCAGGTATCATACGTTTGACCACTCATCGCTTGGTAGGGAGGTACTGGTATGTATTCAATAAAAAGGGGAAGAACAGACAGAATCTGAAATCTTGGAAGAAGCAGTGTGTAGCTGTGTGGCATGTGCATTCAATTTCACACTTATGATAAAGGTGATATTAGCTGCTACAGATTGTCAGGATGAGAAATGTTTTGTCCCTGAATATATCAGAACTGTCAGCACTCTAATTAAGCTAATTCCTGTCCCAAAAAAGGCGGCTATAAATGCCTAAATATCTCCCATGCGAAACTGCTCCATGATCTACTCCCGTTTCTGAATCCGGCATGCGGTAACATAACTTCAACTGAACAAATCACTGTGACAGCCTGCCCACTGCTGACACTTCGAAGTTTGATTTCCCTTCGGTACGTGCAGCTGGTCTCTTAGGCCCCGCAAGTCACGACAACGTATAGGCACACATGACAAAAAACCTTTCAGTTTCCGGTGGTCGCATATCTTTGTCGCGTGCTTTCAGAAAGTTAAGAACAACTTAATGTCTCTTTTTGCAAACAATTAACTAAGGATAAACGATAAAACTTCAGAAATAGAAGCTTCAATTTTTCGGAAAAATGTGACCCTCTGTAAATATTCTTGTGCGCAACTGGGTTGGTGGGATGCTCAAGTGAGATACTGCGGTTGAGTGCGGTAAATTCCGAAACTCCTAAAGTGCTCACTTGTTGTTTGCGTGGCTAAAATGAACCTTTCAAATCAGAGGACGTGATAGCTTTTTGTTGCTGTAAACTGAGTTCTTATGCTGTGCATTTTATCACAATATCGGGATAAATATGACACTAGTCACTGGTGCATTCTTCCCATTGCTACTTTTTAACTTGTTCTTCATTTTTTTTTTAATTTTCATCTGAGTAGAAACGGAGAAAAAGTTGCGCTTCTCTTAGGACAGATTATTTGTGAAAACTACTTTGGAAAAGTGAAGTTTCCACTGAATTAGCGACTCCAGTGCAACACAGAAACTCATTTGTAAAAAGAAAAAATATGAATAAAAGCTATGAAAGTTTACAGTCGAAAAAAAACATTTATACTGCAAGTATTTCATTACTGTATTGAAGCGAAAGCTTCACTACGCTACATTGTAATGTTTGCGGTGCTCCCGGCTTTGACCTTCAAGTGAGCCAGAGGTCAAGCCTTTTACGGCGTGGTTCGGGTGTCCACCGATATATGTGAGACAGTTACTGCACCCATTTCCTGTCTTCAAAATCAATTTTAAAAACCAATCTTCAATTTTCTTCGAGAGCGAATGAAAGGTTAGCTGCCGCGGTGGCTCAGTGGTTAGGGCGCTCGGCTACTGATCCAGTGTACCCGAGTTCCAACCCAACCGCGACGGTTGCGTTTTGATGGAGGCGAAGCGCAAAGGCGCTCGTGTGCTGTGCAAGTGCGCGTTAAATATCCCCAGGTGGTGGAAATTATTCCGGAGCCCACCACTACAGCACTTCTTTTTTCTTTTATTCTCTTAGTCCCCCTTGATCCCTTCTCTTACTGTGCGGCTCACGTGTGCGCCGATTTTGACAGATACTGCGCCATTTCCTTTCCCCAACAACCAATTTTCGAAGGAAGGGCGCATAACTGGCCCCCTGGGACTGCGGACACATCAGTCGCGCTTTAAGCTACGTCGCGGTAGTGACAGATGTCCGCTGCATGCGTTGGCGTTCACAACATTATAGCAGAAACGCGGCAGTGCAGCCGTAAGCCGCAGCGTTCAATGGCTGACCAACCTCTCGCGATGAACCATAAATTTAACCGCCACCATCACTGCTTCTCCAGCTGTGTGGTCTGTGGCTTAAGCAAAGGTTCACACTAGAACTAATACTTTCTGCCTCTCTATATTCCCTATTCGTTTTCGGTATAAACCGGAAATAAATCAACGCTCACAAACTATAATTGGCTTTGTTGGGTTGGCTTCGGCGGTCACTACTCCTGCATGGAGATTGTGTATAGAAACTCGCATTGCGATGAAAATAATCTGGCCGAAGGCCCTTGGACAGTCAGAAACGTGAAAGTGGCATCCAGTATCAGTTCTATAACCGATGGAAAGCAGACTGGTGAACGCAACCTTTTGCATGTATTAGCTAGAAATCAAATAAAAAGAAAAAACAGCAAAACATACGCAACAAAAGGCTCGCCATCGAAGTTCGACGAACATGATTTTGCCACCATATTGGATCGCATATTGTATATTTTGAGGACGCTTTTCCCACGGCACACGGACGCTTTGCTTCCGCCGAGACAAAAGAAAGCCTTGATCCGCCCGCAGTGCATTGACAAGGCCCCTGATAGACAATAAGACCTCCATGGAGGGCGTTTGCCTCAAGGGAGTTTAGTTCACCCGGAATGAGATGGTATGAAATCACTACTTGCTTTCCTCGCAGAGAAGGAAACGAAATAAGTTTTCACTCGGCCAGAAGGTTTTGCCCACTTTTGAAGACGACAAAAAATTTAGACATCAGACGGCACAACCGTTGTCTTTGTTTACCTGTTGGCGCTAAAAGCAAACAGAACCGTGAGGTAATTGAAGGAGCAGTCCTTTTTAAGCACTTTGTGTCTTTTCTATTAGAACTGCCGCCGCTGATAAATTGCTCCATAGAAAACTCACAAATATTGTAACAGTTGCTGGGCAAACTATACCCAGTTTTGTGTGAAAAGGTTTGAAAAGAAAACGATATTTTTACCCGGCAAGTAGGGCGAGCAACACACCTACGCCCTAACAATACCGTCGATGTACCAACGTCCAAGACTTCAGTGATATCTGCTGAACCTGGATAGCCAACGGCCATAAAAAAAATTGTTGGCAAACTGCTGCCTTTAGAACAGGGTTGTAGTTTGAATAGCAGCTTTTGAACAGCTTTTTCATGGTTACTTTTTTTTACTTTGTACTCGGTGGTTGAGTAGAGGGCATCTTATTTTGAAAGAACTGAGTGCTCAGAGTACAGATAACTCCCTAAGATTTCTTTTATTTCATTTCTCCTCTGTCTAGGTCTAGTTTTATCAATGCTTCATTGTTAATGTCGCACTAGTGGGTTTGTAATTAATGTAAGATGAGCATGTTATGACGAGCTTAACATGTATAATGAAGTGGAAAATAATCTTCTGCATTCAACATGCGCAGAATTAATCAAGACCTGCTTTCAGCCATCCGTAACTGAGAGGCAGTCGTACTTCAACGCTGTTTTATTTGACAACATTCTCGTACCAGGACCATGTTGCGACATACTCATCTTCAAATTATTACCTCAATGCCTATAACTCTGCTCCAAAGACCATGATTATCATAGCAAATATTTTCCAGGCTTTACGCTACTCTTTCGCAAGGCGTTTCACATGTCAAATGGCTAAACAGATAGGTGAAGGCGAAAGGGTTTCTATCTTCCCTCCGGCCAGCAAAAGCGAAGAAATGCTTTACCAAACAGACGCGGCATACCAGAGAGGGATTAGTAATGAGCTGACGCACCTACAATTACTGTGTCAACAGTGCGACGCTAATGTATCGATCGGTGCCTAGAGGTTGTGTGGTGTGAATAACTAGGCAATTTTAGCACATTAGTGGCTGCCGCGTGGTCTGTAGAAGCAGATTTGCTAATAAAGATAATTTCGCGACCAAAAAATGTGCCTTGCAAATGCGGGCCTGTCTCAGATGAAAACAAAAGAAATAACGGCTTACATTAGCTAACTGTTCACAATGAGAGTCTCTTTTCTTCGCAATTCATTCCCATCGTATATGTTGCATATATTGTCATTATTGCCCACCAAGAAAAACTACGAATGTAGTTTGGCTTCCTGTTTTATTGCAGTGAATGTTGTGCTTGCTGCTTTGAAGGTATCTACATTTGAGAATATTCATCAGACACTTGCCCGTAGATTAAAAGACTTTCTCCTGCAACGGTTTTATTTAGGTTGCCCTGATGGTAGTTCACTAGGGGGAGTGGGAACTACGCAGGCGAACAGCCTCCCTTCAATTAAGCTGGGTTGTCCTTGACTGACTCTTTATGAATGTGAAGTTTGAAATGGCCAGTTTGGCATATATGGACATATAGGCAGAAACTAGGGAAAAGAGGTAGGCATAGAGGACCCCAGGTCGTCGAACGGACTCATTGAAGTCATCGATTCGTACACTTAAGGCGGAACTTAAGTGTCCAGCCAAGTGTTTTTGTTTTGCAGCAAGTGGTTTTAGGACTAATATGTGAAGCCTTGCAAAAAAGACAAAAAAATTAAAGATAATGAGGGCTGAAAATAAACGCCAAAGGAATGTGGCCCCACGAGTAGAGGACACGATTTAAGAGAACGCGATCCACATCTCCTTTATGTTCATATCAATAAAAACGGGCACACTACTAATAAAGAGGTCAAGCTTCGTGACTTGGTAAGGATACCCATAACAAAAATGATGTCCGCACTATGCTGGCACGGTGCCACGCAACGCTTCATTTCCCATAGGTCACTGCTGTCTCATATTTTTGTGCCTTTATGTTACCCAGGATCGTTGTTTACGACCCATTTTATCTTCCGTCAAGCGGCTTTGCGTCGCGGAACATAGAGAAAAAGACAGACACGTGATGTAACGCACCAACTTCTGATCGATTTTGGACGCTCGAAAGCGTTTAGAAACATCCGCCTGCCATTGTTATTCTTGCTGCTGGAGATTGCAGCAGGACAGCTGCGCAGCATAGCTTCCCGGGCCATGCAAGCGTAAACGTGAGAACTCTGGACAGAATTGGTAGTTTGCTTAGTTCAAACGCACAGCATCTCGCTCTTTACGAAAAAAAAAAAACATTGTAGCCCCGGCACTGGTGAACGAGTTGTATGCGTTGAAAAGAGTAAACTTGCATCATTACTGCAAGAAGTTTGAGAAGCTTCAGCAATAAAACAGATATCAAAACTCACGATTGCATTCAGAACAAGAAGTGCGTCCAGGTATTCATCGAGCGGCGTGAGTCATCTCACGTTCAAAACGCGGTATTTCTTAAAAAAAACTCAGTGTTTTTCCGACGTAACAATGGACATGTTATTGAGCAGACGAGGATAGAGAAATTGCAGGGTTACTAGGGCGTACTTTTATAATGGGTAGCACATTGCTTTGTCATTTACATTTCTAAAATACTCGATAATGGGTTATCGAATGTCACCTTGTGATGCATTATATTATGCAACTTCCATGGCACATACTTTGATTATCCAATGTGAAGGAAGGAGCTTGCTCACAGACTAATGTGTAAGAAGGTATTTTCAAAACCTGAGTGGATTCGGAGACTACTGAGGGAGGCGAAACTCGCAAAAAAAATCACATCTCTACTGTTTCGTGGCCTTCCTGGACGCATTTCTTGACTGCCGAATGTAAGAAAATACGCAGTAATACTAGGAAAAATGAGTACACAGAAAGGAAGTTACTATGTCGCAGTAGATTAAACTATTCGTTCAGAGACATCAATGCCATAGTAAAGTGATGCGATCTCATTGCGGAATACACGAAACGTCATTGCCGCCAATTAATTCTAACGTAACGTTCGAAGCCACACGCTTGATGGTTTTCGACCGTGTTATTGCGGAACGTAATTTGATCTCACCTGCTCACGACGTTGAGCTATTATGTTCATGTGAGTGAGTGACGCATGTAAGAAGCAAGGGGTTCTTTTAAGTGCAGGCTGTACAGGCTTAGACATCACGAAGGGAATTAAAAAAAAAGAAATGGGCTAGGTGAAATAGGGCCTGCAACCCTATCTCATTTCTTACGGCGGTTCAGAATTTCGTTTCCCAGCGGTGCAGCAAAAAGACAACGTCGACAGCGCGTCAGCGCAACAGTGCAGACGGCTGTAGACAGCGCGTCAGCGCAACAGTGCAGACGGCAGTCTGCAGCGCGGTGCAAAGGCCGCGCTGCTGAGCAAAGAGTTTGACTTTCACATTTTACTTTACATATGTAATTTTTTTTCTGGCCGCACATTGTGCTGGCGGCGCAAGCCAAATTCTTGTACTTGAGGCTTGCAATTCTCGCACTTTCGAGTCTAATAATAAATAGATTCCGAGAAAAATATCTTGATTACACCTTGCCTGCGGTAGGCCATCTTCCAAAAAGTTTTCCGCAATGGTAGCAGCATTCCGACTTTTGTATTTGGAGGACCGAATTCTGAGTCTTGACAACGCAGCTGAGGTGAAACACCCGTGAGACGAACGAGGCAATTGTTCGCCCCTAGCGAGGCACTCATACGATGGAGCCGAACGAGACCTTAAGGATGAGGGGCAGGTCACTGTTCAGCGCTAAAGTAGGAACCACAAAGCAGAAGTGCAAGGTTCCGGATGATCGCACTTTGCTGATGGGTGCGCTACTGCGCGCCGCCTTTGGTGGCAAAAACTTGCTCGCGCCGAATGTGCTCCTAATCCCGGAAACATTGGTAATTGCACATTCCGTACTGACTTTTCTCAGCGCCACTACGATATGTTTGAAGCCAGGATGGACAGTGTGCAAAAGCATATATTTATTTCAACAAGGAGGGTGGGTTTTAAATTTCGAGAAAAAGTAGCATAGTTGCTTTCTTACATACTGGATCATAAAATAACGCACTTGTTAGTTTTTATAACTCTTTTCTTATCACAAGAATAACCGATTTTGAGTGTTTCAAATTAAAACTCATTTCTTCAAGAAGTGCCAAATGAACTGGGCAATTTGAGGCGTTAAATTGTAGTTTATTGGTGATACTTCTTAATGAAAAAAAATGCTAGAGTTGTGTGTTAAAAAGTTTTCGAAAAATTATTAATTAGATTAGCTGGTAACACTAAAAAATCAATACAAGCAGTACAACATAAGCCGCTGCATGTAGTCAGACAATGATTACAAAAAAATGAAATATACAAAATGTTGCAACTGTTGTCATTTGGAGCAGCATAGATAAAACACTGCACTTTCCGTGGACTTTAAATTTGGGGTATATGCCTGCGTTGCAATTAGAAGAGGGAGTCCCGTGAGGACATGAAGTGGAGATAGATGTGAAATGTGCCACACATTACACCTGTTTTGAGTTCTGTTTTAGTTTTCTATTGCAGAGCTTGCAGTTCCTCCCTTTATCCATTTTCTTTTTCAGTAAGTAGTGAATGGATTATACCGATGAAAAGAGTTGTTGGCCTTTATTGCCATCATAATAGGAAAATTATGCTGGCGCGCTTAGTTAAATATTTTGGCAGTATGTTGAAAAAATTCTAAAACACCAAATAAAACCACTCTCATACTTTATAACTCAAGTAGATTAGATAAAATACAACGTGTACGATAAAAGGAAACACGTGCGAGTACGCGCTGATGTCCCATGCTTCTGAGATGAACTCTCGCTATCGGAACTGAAATCAGATCGCTCCACATCATGATCTAAAACACCACTGCTTCTCTATAAAGAAGAAACTCTGTTTCAGAGCGAACAGAAGTCCTCGGTGTAGCCTTTCACTTTCGATGTGCGCGCGTCGAAGTGAATGCAATGATCGCGACCAACGAACTATGTCCGGTCAAAGTTTCATTTGTCGCGCCACTTCCTCGGTTTAAAAATGACAAAAAACTCACAGAACGGTTACCACTGTGTAGCAGAATTTTTAGCAATATGTGTTTAGGCGTTTTGTTTTGGGGATATTTTGATGTTGAAAAGATAGTGATCTCATATCGCACTGGTGTAGTTGTCAAGTGATGCACCCCTGCACTGGCAGGCGGCTGTTTCGAGAAGAGATACCCGTAGGCTTATGCGACTCAAGTTTACCGTGACGTAAGGTGACGTGACATTAACTCCATGTGACGTGAATGTCATGAATGTCACGTGAGCATGACATTAACGCACCCACTGGTTACGCCGACGGCGATGGCGACGAGGACGAGAAAGTCAGGGACGGGCGCCTAACAGCTATCGCTGTAAAAAAAAGAACTAAACTAAATGTTTATGCTATAGAATAAAATTAGATGGTGCACCTTGTCCATGAGCGCTGGCATGAAATTTTAGTGGCAGTTTTGAAACTTTAGTCATATATGACCGATAGCCTATGGGGCGCTGTAAGGAAAGAGTTAAGTAAAACAGCGAGGATTTGGTGACGGTGCGGTGTACTGTGGTTTTACGGGGAATAACACTCCACAAAGCATAAACCATAACTTAGGCAGTGAGGGACGCATTAGGAGAGGACTCCGGATAATTTCGACTACCTGGGTTTCTTTATTGGGCAGTAACCTCGCCTCCATCAAAATGCGACCACAGCGACCAGTATTGAACTCTCGTCTTTAGTGTCAACAGTCGAGCACTATAACCCTTACCCACAGCGGCGACTGACGGTGTGAAAATCAGTTAATAAGCGTAGCGTAATATTCGCGACTATCACAAAATACACCTGGTTCTTGACTCTGGCAGCAGACCCTTTTTTTTCCACGGCAACGCACAACTTTCTAAGCACAAAGATATTCTGTGCAAAGCTTCTTAACCGAGGCATGCGACACGACAAGGAAAACAATTAGCTCAGGTAGAGAACCTGTGGAGGTTATTACGGCCACAATGCGGATAGTGGTCTAACTAGGTCTAGAAATTTCGGAATGTAGAGTTGCTCACGTTAAAGGCTTTAAATAAGACGTTAAACGCGAAGAGCGATTGCCCCAAACTGAACAAGGTGGGTATGGCTGCTTGATGGCGTGGCTGATGTGTTCACAAAACACTCCTTTGTCGGTCGAGAGAAAATTTAATGCCACCGCAGACTATTATATCATCATCTGCCAGTGTATACCGGAACGCAGAGAATACGTTGAGTGCGTCGTGTTGACAGCACCGTGGCAGAGTCTATTCCGCATGCGCTTTGAGTGGCCACAGGAGCCGGCCACTGCTGGCCACAGGGCTTACTCGGAAACATTTCTTGAAAGTTTTCGCGACGAATTGATTACACTCTCGTACACAGATAATTTTAGCCTTTTGGAAAGATGGTGGTGCACCTCGCGATAGCTGTGGATAGAAGAGTGTCTATTGGCTGAGCGAACATTTTGGATAAGTCCATTCCACCTTTCAAAGGAAAAAACTCTGAACGCCCTTGCAGCATCAGAGTTTACATGAAAGAGTTTACATTACAAGAAAGAGGTTAAGATGCGCTGTGATTTTTGTGTTTTCTGTGTACGTAGATATGCTTGCTGAAATCGTCATTGTGCATATGTCATGTCGTTATTCGTGTATCACAGCCCCTTTTATGACATGAGTCGCAGCGTTTCGTGTTTCAAGACCGCCTCACTAATTTTAGGGGGATCATTGTGTGTAAAAATAGACGTGTTCATTAATTAGTCGGTAGAATGTCTCTTTTAAGCCCATTTGCACGATCTTTTTAATCAATAACTCAGAAAAGTAAGTAATATTAGCATTTAACTACTTTATCTCGTCGTGAACATTTCGCGTAACTCTATGTGACCACGTGGCGGTGCTGGTGGTCGTTTAGGGGGCGGCGGGTAGGTGGTCGCCGTCAGCACTGACATGTGTGATTCGTGACATCCACAAAAATGGACCCGAAATTTTACAGTTGATTTCCAGTGGTACATGTGCACTTCTGCTTGAGATCGCGAAGACGAATGCCAAAGATCTGAACATCGACAATGAACTGGCTAGAAACAGGTGCACTCTTGTTTACGTCTTTGTTCATTTTATTATTAGCAGTATGCCGTTGAGACATAAGCTGCATATGCTGCATCACTGCTTTCTGCTGTTCCGTACGCGCACACATCAAAGCAAACCGATAAAGTTGTGGCGTGCAGACTGTGAAAACGTATATCCGGCGTAAACAGCGATTTACCGGAGTTTGATGAAGTTCTCAAGAATAACAGAGCGAGAAACCAAACTCTTGAGAACGGCAGGCGCATCTCTGTCAATTCCACGCTGGGAATGAAGAATGTAATTGCGTCTCGGTCGGTTGTTTTTGGCAAGTCGGAATTTGTAAAGTTGTAAGAAGAGCTCCATTTTGCACATAGTCACTCCGCATCAACAAAGCGCGGTCAACTGCAGCCGCTTTTGTGAGGTGATTGCAACGTTGACTTGCCCAGCTTGATTTTCTCTTGCCAACGAGCAATATGGCAGTGCAGGCAAGCCATAATAATTTGAATACTCTCCGCACTGCACCCACGACTGTGCCGGTGTGGCTGTATTTGCTTCAGAAGCGTAATATCAAAATCGCAGCGAATCTACCGTAAACGCGAGCTGTGTAGGTTATGGCTTCATTTGACGCTCCAGCACATTGTCATGGAAAACTCTCGCCTATTTGCCAGTGGTTCAAAAATAGGAGGTATTTTCAGTTGCTGTGTAAATAAGCTAGGCCTAAGTACAATGTGCCTCGGTCTTCTGCACGCAAATTCACCTTATATTTCTTTCACTTTTACTGCCAATACAAGTGCCAATCTTTATTTCGACCTTTGCCGCCCCTCAGCAGGGATACCCTGTGCGACACTCACGATGACTGTGCAACTATGCCAACTCACATTTAATAGCCATGCGCTATTAAGATGGTAGTTCTTGGATAGTTTATGAAGTTCGAAACATCTGCAGTGCGAGGGGAGGTGGGAGAGAAAAGCGAAAAAAATTCACGCGACTACTCTAAAAGTACGCAGATATTAATGCAAGTACTAAATGCATACAATGGTAAACTCTCGCATGAAGCAGCGCGTTCGTTTAGCTATTTCTCAAAGTGTTAATAATGTCTAAGTATATGGACGAGTTCAAATTTATTCCTTGAGCACCTGAAGTGCGTCGTTCAAAAGGCGTTGTTACTCGGCCGATGACCCTACCACGCAGACACTATTCATCTATATAAATGCCATAGAAAAGTTGCTTCATCGCCCTTCGGCGGAGAGCAATGATGAATAGGCTCGACAGGGATGCGTTGATCGATAAATGCCTTGCGGGGTTTCTTCGCATAGTATCAGTTGCGAGGAAGCCAAGCTACGAAGAGGAATAACGCTATGAAAGGATAACCATCGATTTTAAATGTCAGAAGTTGCGAACTGCAGGGAACAGATTCTCTCTTGATGTATAAGGCCTCCTCCTATGTTAGCCAGAATTCGGAAGACCTGAGTGAACCGAGAATATGAGCGATTTGGTTACCTTTTTTCGGGTTTAACGTCCCAAAGCTGCTGACGGTATAAAAGATTTCGTAATGGAGTGCTCCGAATAATTCAACCACATAGGGATGTTGCTTCGTCCAGTACACGGGCTTCTAGCATTACGCCTCCATCGAAACGCCGCCGCCACGGCCTGCATCGAGAATATGAGCGGTCATTAAGTTCTTTCAGAACTGATGCATCGTTTCAGGAATCTTTCGTTTTTCTGAGAATTTGAGGAGTAATATTTTGCGAAAAAATAATTTTCATGCCTTTTCGGGAAGTTCCAAGAGCAGAAATTGTCAGATTTTTTTCCAAATTGCTGGTGTTATCGAGCCTGCTGCAGAAAAACAAGAAGATTTTTGGTGTAATTAAGGGGTTTTCCGGTTACCGCGTAGAATATCACTGCTCAAAATTCTACTGAACTGGTGATGCAGTGAGTTTCATTTTGAAGTTTTATATTATATTTTGTAATAGGTATCAATTTATTCTCGCGTACGCGGTAAGAGCGCTCAGGAAAAGCCTCTATGAAATAATAGCTCTATTAAAGCTTCTATTAAATTTAGAAAATTTTTTCTATACTCTGTGCTTGGCGCATGATGACCATAGTTGTCTGTGTTCTATAAAACACAACACAACACAAATATCTGCTCAGGTTCGTCGAAAGATTTACCACTTCGCGGTCCCCTCCGGTGAATTGTGTACAACAAAAGACCGTACAGTAATCATTCTATACTCTTACGAGCGCTTCAATTAATTAGAAACGCAAATTTAAAGCTCGTGTGGAAATATCATGAGGCAACGGTATTTACGTCGCGGATAGCTATTCCCCCAAACGGATAGCGACTTAGCTGCAAAGTAACCTACAGCACCTTCCATGGCCTGCCACTCAAATAGGTTTAAAAGACCTTCTTTTATCGCTAAAAAAATCTGCAAACCACGTGAGATATCCCGAGATGCCAAACACTTGTTCCCGTGATAATCACGGGAAACCTGCGCTTCTAACCTAGACCAACCGTTCATAATTCTTTTCGTTGTATGGTCTTCACTCTCGTTTTGAGGCTCTAAGGCATTGTCCTCTAACGTGAACCCACTGAATGACTGTATAATTGCCAGAGCGTGTAGATAATCATCTCTCAATGTCGAACGTCTGTTGCGTTCTTTCACTGGCACTGGTGTGGTAAGTCAATAAACACATATCGTGTTCGCTGCACCGCGGCATAGAGCTCTCTCTAAACACCATGATGGAACCGCCAATGCTCGAGCATCAGTCATCGCTAACAGCCACCGTAGCATCGCTCAGACGCTTGCGACACTGCATTCACATCAATAACGGTGCAACCAGATCTGTCTTCATTGTCTTGGCTATCACTTTCAAAGGCGCCTCTACTCGCTGCGGTGCAGCACATTAAGCGAGATATGTTATTCTGTAACTGAGAGTGCGATGCACAGCTATAACGGGTAATTCGATCGCCATGCCTAATTCCGCGAAGCTTGTAATTAAATAACACTCTCATACGGAGCGCGCTTGTTCTTTCACAAAGAACACTTTTATTTATTTATTTTTATTTTAAATATTATTTGATACTGTAAGCCCCATCAAGGACTGTAACAGGAAGGGCTCTGAATGATACAGTTGTAGTGCACATGTTGGTAGTAAACGATTTAACAATAACATATGGCAAAAATAGGTACAAAATCGGTTAGAGAATTCAAGTTGAGGTACAAATAATAGGCGGCAAACATGATGACAAAGATACCAAAAAATGGAAATCGGCTGCAGTTAGTGCTGTATTTTCAATCTAGGCACAAACAAAGCGGTAAAAATAAACAGGGCAGGGAAGTGTGGAAAATGAGAATAACTACTGGGAAACAAACAGGTGATCTATAACCAGGCACTGAACGCATCTAATGATAAGCTGTTAGTAATATCTATGTCTAGATTGTTCCATTCTCGTGTAGCTCGAGGAAAAAATGAGTATTTGAATATGTCAGTACGGAATGGAAACTCGTTTAATTTGTGTGTGAGGTTGTGGCGGGTCGATCTAGTTTTTGTGGTCGCTATGTATTTTGTAGCGGGCACTTTTAGTTGGCTGTGTATTAGCTGATACATAAGTTTAAGTCTTGCGAATTTTGCTCTGTTCTCCAGGGTTAGGAGTTCTGCACGTTTTAGTAATTGTGTTGGTGAGTCTGTATTATTTAATGTATTAATGAAATAAAAAAACTGGCTAGTGTTTCCCGGAGCGTAATTGAGGAGGTTTGAACTTAAAAGCTTAGCCTTTTGGTAAGGACAACCTAAAAGACACCTCAGGCTTATTTTGCTGCCGCTCCCAGTGCCGCTGCTTGCAAGTTCATTTTTCTTGCAAAATGAAGCAGTCGCAAAAAAATACGAAGTTCGATAAAGTTGAGATTGGTCACTTACGTTACTTTCTTGTTAGAAATTGGTCACTCAGTATTGCCCGCAGATCGCAATGGCGATGAAGAAAACAAGACAGAGCACGATTGTTTTACTAAAGCGTTAAATTATATTGGTACTTGGGCTGTTTCGCATAGCTGTCGCTCGGCATCATTCTGGTTGTCTTCCAGTCTCATCGGGTGTGCCGCAGGGGAGCAGCTGTGGGCCGCTACTGTTTCTGGTATATATTAACGACGTCTTTGGTGAAGTGTGCCCTTGTGTATAAATTCAGCTGTATGTAGATGATTGTTTTATTTAGCGATGTTAACAATGTAAGTGATGAATGACTTACCAACTACTCCCGCTAATACTGTACAGTGATGCAAGCGATGGGACTTAACTATGAATGCAGATACAACTGCTTGTCTTTACATAACAAAGAAGAAAAACCCACTACGGTATTTATATGATCTAGAATCATCACCAGTGCAATAAGAGACGTCCGTAAAATACTCCGGTGCAGCACTTACTAATTACCTTATTTGGAACTCACACATAGATAACATTTGTTCAGTCGCATTTCGTAAGCTCTGTTATCATGGGCATAAGCTTCATGACGCCCCGCTAACGCTATGCTTTTAGTTTATATTACTCCAATTAGACCCAAGTTTTCAGTTAAAAGGCCGCGCCATCCCCTTTTACTTTTATCTCAATCTCTTAGCAGCTCCTTCCAAAATGAGGATCACATTACGAATATTCTTCATAATTTTGGTCCAATATACAAAGTCTAACGTAAGGAAGCTGGAGAGAATACAAAGAAAAAGACAGGTTTATGTATATTAAAAACTTCTACCCACTGACTCCACTTAGAAACTGATGCGTGCTAACGGTATTGAACAGCTGTAAATAAGCAGGAGAAATTTTTGTTTGGATTTTCTTTCATCACTTCTCAACAGTAACCTCAGACTTGACTCTTCTTCCTATCTTTCTCCAATAGCAACAAAAATTAGACGCCAATATCACAAAGCTTCATTCGCCCCGTATTTTGCCAGGACCGATTTCTACTTTTTTCATTTTTTTCCCAAGTACCATAATCGACTGGAACGCATTAACCGAAAGTTATAAATCCTGAACCTTCCTTTCTCAACCATGCTTCATTTTGCTATATTATGCTTTATTTTTCGGCTATATATTGTATTACTATATTATTGTTGCTTCATTGTTGTATTTATGCTGCTGTGGTTTTGATTTTTATGAATGTGTCCTTCCTGCCTGTCGGTATAAAACGAAATTTTGAAGAAGATATTGACTTTCACCGATAAAGCTTGCGTTGGAGAGCAGCCGGATAGACACGTCAAGCGCACAGACAACCGCGCCTTATTGCTAGCAAAGCAGCTGCATAAAGAGTTCACTTCATGTGCTGCGCAGCGCACCGCCCGAGCGCTCAAGACAAGTGTGACTGATTTTATACACGTGAATGCAACGGACACCGCCTTTAAGGCACGTGAAAAAAATTGCAGGAAAGGCAAGTCAGGCAACGACTGCAGTGTGCAGAAGGAGGAGGAGGAGGAGGAGGAGGAGGAGGAGGAGGAGGAGGAGGAGGAGGAGGAGGAGGAGGAGGAGGAGGAGGAGGAGGAGGAGGAAGTCAGAGAGGTTAACCGCACGAATAAACCGATTTGCTACCACGCAATGAGGGAAAGGGATGAGGGGATACAAGGGTGAATGAAGGAGAAGACGGTGCAACAGAAAAATGAAGTCACTGTGCAAAGTCACTGAGCGAGCGGTAAAATCACAGCCTATCGTGCAGGCCCGAAGTTCTCAAGAAGCTTAACAGTGACATGGGAGGCGTGCACCACCGACGGTCCCCGCGGCCAGAAGAGAGAACGCGAACCCTATGCTGTGGGAGTGTTAGCACATGGCTTGGAGAAAACGAAACGGAATATTGTATTCGTTGCTCAACCCGATCGATCACAGAGTCCGATTTCTTTCCCTTACAGAAGGGAAAACGGTTGCCTCAAATATGGTCAAAGGTAGACTGGACGACTTCTTTTCCTTCTGTTCACTCTTACATCCTTTTTTTTTCGAGTGCATACACTGAGAACCTTAAAGGAGAAGCATCTCTTTCGCCGCCACAAAGCATTGGTGGTGATGGCGTGGGAAAGAGATTTCAGCCATTTCAGCCATCTTTCCATCATTTCAGAGGAAGATTTCCGCAAGGCTACAAATCTATTCGAGTCTCACCGCTCACCTCCTGTGTAAGTAAAAGACTGTTTAGACTTAAGCGCAAACAGTGGACTCGGTACATATTGCATGTTAAAAAATGCTGGTTTGTAAAGCTACTTTGTACTCCTGGAAAAAAAAAATCAAAAAAAGTTTTTTTTTGTTTGCTTTCTGAGTAGACAGTCTTTTGTTGCTAAGGAACCTTTAGAATGAAGTAGGCAGCGATAAAATGGTAGGAGTGCGATGTTAGTGACGACAAAATGATTGCAGAGATATACAAGCCAGTCTAATTACTTAGAATTTGTCTTGTGCTGCCAAAATTGATACTTTAAAATTTGGCCGCCAGACAAACGCCGTGCTTCCGTAACACCCTAGGTTCGTTTGCAGCAGAGATTTTACATCATGGGGAGCTGCTGAGAGAGGTATTGCGCTTCTCGTGGTAATGTCGCTGATAAGGACGTTTCTATACGTCTCCCTCTTTTTCGTAGTGAAGAGAGAATAAGGGTAGCTGAGCTTCTACTATGCCTTCCACCCTTGCGCCCACTCTCGTGAACACACGCAGAAGAGTGCAATCAATCATGCACTCTCGACGATGGTCCATTCACGACAACGTGACTTTGATAGCCTCGCCCTATGTGCATCGCCTACGAGTTTCTAACTTATGACCACTGTTATATGCATGACGAATCGGCCGTCAGTTATCATGCTGAGACTACCATAACATTAATTCGTCGTTTGAGCTAATAGTGGCGAAGCTCACAGAACTGCTGCGTTGTTCCCACTTAATAGGTTGGACACGGTGCTAAGTCACTGCGGGGCAGCCGTGATACATGTATGTTTTGACAGGGCAATGTCTTAAGCAGGGAAAAGTATCTCGCGTCCAAATCAATAATAGAATGTATTCATAACGTTCTCAAGACTTTCAAATGAAGATCCACTCTCCACAAAGCTAACTTTGGACTGGTTAAAAGGCAGGAGAGAGAACGAAAATGGCCAAATTAAAAATGCCAGTCTAGGGGTGCTCATCCGGAAATCACCGCATTACTTCTATAACTTCTTCTCACGCAACAAACGTCCCGACACCAGGTCTTGGAGCAAGGTGGGCTAGCAACCTTTGTTTAATGCTCACGGCTCTTGGACGTTCCCACCTCCTGCAGTGTAGTCGCAGTGATGTTCGTTTGAATGGTAACTAAGGGATGAAAAATGCTCGAGCGATAACAAAGTTTTGGAATAATAAGTACTTGGAGGAGGAAGTCAAGAAGGAAAGACGATGATGTTAACAGAGACAAGAAACCGATTGGTTTCTTTGAACAGAGTAAATCAAAATTATAGCCTTTCATGGAGCCTCGAAGCCGTCAAGAAATAGAATAAGTGCATGGCAGACCTTCAAAATCGGTGGTCGCCTTAGCCATTTTCAGAATATCTTCATTTCCGCCAGCGG
Organism: Amblyomma americanum; assembly: GCF_052857255.1. Classification (NCBI taxonomy): domain Eukaryota; kingdom Metazoa; phylum Arthropoda; class Arachnida; order Ixodida; family Ixodidae; genus Amblyomma; species Amblyomma americanum. Next base: position 64,469,733 of record NC_135502.1, read on the forward strand.
GCATGGATTATAACACGCTCTAGCGCATATCACAGAGTCCGCTTTTCGGTACTGTATGTATGGCATGCACACGGAACGTGTTCTTTGGTCTAGTCTCACCTGCAGATAATACAACAAGAATTATCATCCATACCAATAAAGCAGTGGAGATTGCTTAATGCGACATCAAGCCAGAGGCCACACAGCAAAGTTCCTTCATGTTGTAGTAAGCCAGGTGGAAATCTATGTTGCGCGTCACGATGTGGGGATTGTAGACGCAAGTTCTAAAAACAGCGGGAATTCCAAGAGGCGAGGGTGATCGCGAAGCAAACTGTTCGATGCGTCCACTCTGAGAAATAGTGTACATATGCATGTACTACTGGGGACAAAAGTTTCCAGGATGCGAATCCTAAGAAAAACGTTTATTGCAGCTCTACCTCGCCACCCAGTCGCCTGATATTGTATGAAGGCATCAAAGGCCTAAATGCTCCTTCTTCTCTTCACAATATCAGGTGACTGGGAAGCTATGTGGAGCTGCGATAAAAGTTTTTCCTAGAACTCGCGTCCTTGAAACTTTTGTCCCCAGTAGTACTCATGTGAAATATGTACTCTAAGTCGCAATTTAGGTACTGATGGGATGCTTCTGGCAGATTAGTACGTTTGCGGCCGTAGAGGCACATTTTGTAAATATTAAGCACGTCCAGAGAGCTTCAACTTGAGCGCTTCATAAATCTCGGACGTTGTTTTCGTAACTAATGCTTCCAAGTACCGGGAGACTCTACCGAAAGAATCCATGGAATAATGCGTTGTAGAGCTGGATGATCGACCGCACTGATGGTCCCCTCGACTTTCCTCTGAGGAAGGAGAGAACGTGAAAAATCACTACGTTCCCTTTCTCATACACCAAAATAATGAACGAAGTCTTCACCGACCTCAACCCCGACGCGTCTTTGATGGATTACGAGATACTTGAATGGGTGAAGCTTTTGAGGAGACGTACACAGGCAAAGCACAACATTCCAAGGGTTTCCAGAATCAAGCGACTCACAGAACGTATTCGAAAGTTCATCCAACGGGCTTTAAATTATGCGCGGGATTTTTTTCTCCATGCTCTCTGCATCCCTCATGTCGAGAAGCGGCCGTACTTCAAAAAATGTGCCTGATATCTTTATAGGAAATACTTCACAGGCTTCTGTGTTTCAAGAAATCTTGATTAAAGAAGCCTGCAAAGTTATTAGCGAAGCTAAACTGGTTGCTGGAATCGTGGTCCGTTTTCAGAAGTTCGCTTGATCAACACCACTAGTATAAATAGCTGTAAGACCATCGGGAAGGCAATTCTTAAAAAATTTGAGTCATACTTCATTCAGTCGATAAACAGCAACGGCCATCTTATCTACGATTTATGTATTGCGGCTTTCGCGCATATTTAAACAAAAGTTTGAAGCTTATGTTTTACTGTACTTTTCTTGTTAAATCTCATTCAAAAAAACTGTTCCATGTCGCTTCTGTCTACTACGAGCACTATGAAGGCCAAATTTTGCTCGTGCAACGAAAAATTGAATAACTTCAAACAGTTCAAATGCCATAAGTCCTCAGGGTTTATGCTGTGTGCGAAGTAGACTGTTCTCCAAATTGAATGAAAAAGCAGTTATCAGGACAGGCGGCAAAATTTTGGCATAGAATGTATCTGTGCCTAATTAAGTGTTCATTATGTGCCGTCGTAACGAGGGCAGGCACTTAAAAAAGAAGACGAGCAAACTGGCCTGTAACTCCAAAACTGTTGAATGGACAATATTCCTCCCAGAGACAGAAACTGAGCTTGTGGACGGCAATAGCGGCAAGTTGACTTGGAGGTCGACGAAGATAAGAATTGTGGCACTCTGACGCGATAAATTGAAATGTTGGCACGGACTTTCGGGATAAGGCGCCTATAACACCTATGACAATCGTGAAAATTGTAGGAATAGTTGGGTTCGCCTACAACAACTCCAAGACAATCTGTCCTTTTCTTGTGCCAGAGACAAGAATACAAATCTGTGGCGGCGGCTTTCACCAAAAACCATCGCAAAGCTTCGCTGCATCAGATAGTAATCATCCGAAAGGTGCCAGTAGGAAGAAAGGTAGACATAAAAACTCACTGGATGATAATGCTGCGGCGTAATGCAAGTTTTTGACGCAGCTGTGGGAATATTTTCGTTTGCGGTTTTCCACCCTCAACTTGCCATCATGCGCAGTCCGCTGCTTCAAGCGCTCGGGGCCGTTCCATGTGCAACCCTCCTAATGCCTGACGCGTTTAGCAGCAGCCACCACGTACTTGGCGCGACAGATTCTTCTGTTCTCTTCATTTCTTTGCACTTCCATGGTATACCGCTCCTTCTACCATGAGGTCCTTACACGGTGGTACCACCCTTCATGCAGAGCATGCTATAGGACATACAAACCTCTATTTAGGGGGTAAAATATTTGCGACGGTGATTGCGACCATAACAGACCGGATGGCTTACGCGATGACCTCTCGTAACAACGGAAGCAGACGCCTCCTTTCACGATTACCACCCTCCGATACTACTACAACGGGGACATCAACGCTCAACCCAAGGAGCGGGCGCTTAAAAGCTTTGATGCAAAATAAGTTCGCTTTACTTTGCTTGATAGGGGTTTAACGTCCCAAAGCGACTAAGGCTATGATGGACGCCGTAGTGAAGGGCTCCGGAAATTTCGACCACCTGGAGTTCTTTAACGTGCACTGACATCGCACTGTACACGGGCCTCTAGAATTTCGCCTCCATTGAAATTAGACCGCCGCGGCCGAGATAAAACCAGCGTCTTTCGGGTCAGCAGCCGAGCGCCATAACCACTGAGCCACCGCGGCGGACAATAAAAGAAGTGCTGAAAACACAATTCGCTTGTTAGGGCGCATACTGGCAGTTTAGGCGCTCAACATACGCAATGAATTGCCGTCCGGGGCGCCGCTCGGATGCTCTTTCTGATCAGCTGGTGTCCGCCAAAACTGGCAATATTATGCTGAAAAAGCCAGATTTTTGCATCACAAAGCATGATTTTTAGAATTATAGTATTCCGTGACACACCTGGTAAAATTGACGTCTCCATAAGAAGACGAGGGATCAGTTGATGCAGTGTGGCCGCGAAGAACCGACATCCGACCACTCTTATAGACGTTAGAATAAACAAGTAACGGATCACAATTCCAATTACTTCATCTTCATTGTAACTGATTTCATAGGTCAAAATGACCCGTGAAAATAACTGAACATATTAGGAGAAGTAGCCAATTACCTTTACGTTATTTTTTGTCCATCGTTTACTGGAATGCAGAAACAGCCGAACCAGACTGAGCGGCTGTGACATGCAAGATCTATAATTTCTTGCAGTACACAAGTAGGCAGTTTCACTTTCCTCAAAGTTAGCTTCGACATTTTTTTCGTATTTCTTTCAGAAGACGTTAGAAGCGGCACCGAAGAGTATCTCGATGTAGTGACCGTAGGGAGTGCGTTCTTTTAACATACGCTGGCCTTGCGCATCACCTCAAAATTACGCAAAGAGGCGCACTTCGCTATTGTTTGCTCTCTAAGGGCACAGCCCTGGTGTTCTCTAAACAGGATATTTCGGTGTGCCGTCCGGGTAAAATGGGAAATGCGATGCGCGGAACAAGAGGCTAGTGCAGCACAGGCCTCACGGGATCGCATGCGCAGACATCCTCAAGCGCACCACTTTTCCGCAGATAGACAGTTATCGCTTTAACGCGAGAAATTTCCGTGCTGCACGAGTGTTTACCACTGAGTTGAGGTTGTCAAAGTTTACCACTCTTTACTGTGTGTTTTCTGGAGAAAAATGTAACAGATTACTAGGCATACATTACTCAACTATTTGGATCACCGAGAACACTACACCTTACAAAAATTTAATCAATGCACTTCAAAATTTGAACAAAATGTAATTTACTACGTGCGATCAAATATTTCAAAAACGCTACCTACAAGTCTGCATTTGGTATAGAGGGAATCAGTTGCTTGTTCTTAGCTTGAATGATCGCGCATTTGCTCTTCCACTTAGAAAACAAGACGCATTTGTGAATTCAACACAGAAGCTTTTCGAAACGTACATGAGGAACTCTGTAATAAGCTGGAATATCCTGTGGGTAGCGTGCTTGCCAACGTTGGTTTTATTTTGATATGGAGCAGCGGATGTGTCAGGACACATCGATACGGCGATGCGGAGTCCATGATGACTGCTACATATTGCCTTGACACGGCTCTCGGAGTAAGAACTAACCATTCCGCGCCAAACCCGGTTTGTGGGCTCTAGTTCCTTTTTAGCCTTGCCATAGACTGTGCACGGTGCAGAATTTATAAGGCCCGGGGGTTGTGGCGACCTGGAGTGCTATTTGCATAGCCTTTTACCTCGTTGAGAAAACACAAGCGCCTTATTTTGGTTGCCCGTATTACCGGGCTGCTGCACTAAAAATGCAATCTGCCACACAAACATGCTGCTTGCGAAGCAGCGGGAAAGTAACAAATATTGCTTTATAACATGTAACGCTACCTACATAAGGAAAAATTACCGTCTTAAGTAGGACGCGCCAACTAAGTTATTCCCCTCTGATATATTCTCGCGAGTTAAGCACCGAGGCAGTCTAACTAATACTGCATCATTTTTTCCTGCCCGGGCACTGGCTACTTTAATTGCCCTTACAAATTCTTTATTTTCCAAGGCGGCATACGAAGTGGGTCGCCTGTGGGTCCCACTTGTGCAGTGTGGCTGGGTCAGCCCCTCTGATACCTACTTCGGCCCCCGATGAGGAATAAGAGGCAAGCCCATTTAGGCTTACGCCTATTGATAATACATGGGCCGCATATCGGCCCATGTATTATGGGAGCCAGTTATGCGCCCTTCCTTTCCTCAAAGCCATCGCCGTCTAGAACATTGTCAACGCCAACGCCAATGAACACAGCGAACGCGGACATCTTTCGCTTTCTATATCCTGGATTAGCTGAGCTAATCCACATTGATTTTTTGACTGAACTTTCATGCCTTCGAATTGATCCCATAGTCATATCATGGATTTATACCTTTTTTTTAGACCGCTCGCAATACATTGTTATAAGGAATAAAGATTCCGGAATAACGAAAGTCATCTCAGGCGTTCTCCAAGGCTCGGTGCTGGCACCACTGCTCTTCTAAATATTTGTTAACGATCTTCCTAACGGCATATCATCGAGTATACGTCCCTTTACGGACAACTGCGTTCTTTATCGTCGCATTTCCACTAACTCTGACCAGTCCTTGCTCATGAGTGATTTGAGTCTCATTGAATCATGGTGTCGAAAATCGGTCATGCAACTTAATGTTTCAAAGTGCAAGTTTCCGTGTGTTTCTTGAAAGCAGGAAAACTTCACCTACACGTATTCATTAAATTCAACAGCTCTGTCTAAAACAGTTTCCCGTTACCTCGGCGTCACTATGAACTACAAACTGACAAACTAGCACTATGAACGACAAATGTTGCCAAGTGCCACTGGTGCAGCTGTCGCAGCAGTACAACCACTTGCCGCCAGTGAGATCGGTGCTCACAACGTTCATTTGAACGCGATAGCCTTAAAGGCCCCGCTGTCAAGAAAATCCGGTTTCGGCGTGGTCGGCATGGTCGACGTCGGCTTTGTGAGCGAAAAATCACGACCATCACTCTGGCAGGCGGTACCCAGAGAGCAACCTAGGAGGCAGGTGGGCCACCTAGGTCGCGTGGCCTTGCAGCGTCATCACAACCTGGCCAATGAATAATGAGAAGAGTGCTCACCATGGCAGGCGGCAATTAACTTACTGACGCCGCCCGGGAGGTGCGACCTGAGTAGCAAAAGGCCGACCCGCTGGGAGCGCCTGCAATGGCAGGGCAGCGCGCATCGTTTAACCGCTGCACCACTGCGCCAGGAGTGGCACGAGGACTTCCAGGGATCTATGAATGTAGAGAATTACTTTTTATGAAAATTAACCCAACATGCTATCGCGTTGTACCATTGAGGCTCAGTTTAAGTGTTCCTTAAAATTTTGTTTCTTTTACTTTCAAGTCAATCCTCTAAGTAACAGTAGATTGCGCTACTAAGTTTCCCACTATTCAGGAGCACGAATAAAAAAATGAGTGTGTGTTGGCATGCTTGAATAGTAAATAATATCAGTAGTGTTATTTATACTGAAATAGAATCAAAACCTTCCGTATAGGAGGTAAAAGGGGGCACAGGCCCCCATTCTCGATATATAAAAGTCGTGAGCGAGGGACTGACCAGAAATTGGAGAAATGGGACAATGTAACAAAACACCTGACTCACTCACGAAGTGCGTTCCGCACAAATGTCAGTGTGGTTGAAGCAAGGAACGGTCACTTCACCGCAGGAAGCTGCAACGTGCGCTGATTGCATTGGCGCGGTAAAAAGAGAGGGCATTGGCAATTGTCGAGAAAAGGGTAAATAGTCTTTCTACGCTCAATGAGCTGATAAGCGGAACTAGGGGTAGTGGAAAAATAGACAAGGGTTACGGCTACAACCAAAAGGTGCGCGCGTTGCGTTAGTGACATGAAATGTTGAAGTGCAAGCTATCTGACCGAAATGTAGGATTGTTTAAATACACGACAAAATGTATACACTCTGATGGTTGCAAATCAAAAATCAGTAAATCTGCCTTCTTATCAGACAGTGCCGGAAAAATAAGGAAGCTCGTATTGGTAGTAAACCTACACACAATATTCTCAAAATTAGTTTCCTCTGCATGAAATCACTGTGGTGTAGAAAAAACATAGTGTTTTGTTAATTTTATGTCTTTTTCGATATATTCTCTGATTAAATATGCGCCCCTTATATAGATGGAGCAGGATATCGTCCGAAACGAAGACTGCAATTTCGATGATAGAACAAACACAAAAACAGAACGAGAGAGGCCCTCTGCTGAGAGCAAGGTATGGAGCCTTTGGCAGCCAACTAAGCGCGCTGAGCGCAGCACGAACGTAGAACATGAAATTCCTTAGGCCTGTGGCCAACTGTACGTCGCCGTCTGAATACCCTACTCTCGGATCATGATAATTCACTGAGCACCATCCGCCCCGCTCTCACTAGGCCTACCATTCCTTTCGCGCTACCCCTGGGAAAGTAAGCGAAAATTTTACATGCTGAAATTTCGCATCACAACTGTATTATTCACCCTCCAGAGCCAAGTCATACGCTAATAGGGGCCTATTATATTGCAAAATCAAGCAGTATGCGCATCAGTATTCCCTCTGCCATGCTCCCTGCGGTCTAAGCGGCATTTCTTGATGCTACTGAACGCCCGCTTCGTTTCTTCGTTTGCATTTGTCGTTCCTAATGTTTTTCCTCTTTTTATGTGGCTCTTTCGGTCCCCTTGTTTATGGGACATTTAGAGCTGCGCTCATGATCGTTTCCGTTGCTTCCAGTTCGTTTCCTTATCATATTGACCAGATGTTTCAGTTAGATGTTTAGATGGAAAAAAAGCGCATATGATGTCTTTTGGGTTCAACTTTTTCGCAATGCTTATTATGGAAGCTAAATTTGTCTATGATGTGTAAAGCTGACTGTTATGAATTTGTGCTAAGCTGACTATATTTAAGGGGCTTTGTTTTGATCCTCACCATATAATATTTTCTTTGTTTCGGGCATCTGATTATACATAACTAACTACGGTCCGAAAAGCGTGTTTTAACGCTCCGGCATGTACTCAAAAGCTCATGAAGCTTGCGCCTCAAGCTCATCCCACGGCTTTCGAAAGGTCAAGAGGTGACAGAGCGGGATCTGCGATAGTGCACTTCCTCGCCTTCTTGCGGTATTCATAGCGGCGTCAGTGTTATCGAATATGCTATATTCAAGCTATGAACATGTGCTCGAAATCAAAGCCGTACTTATTCCAGCCACAAGGAGGTATGCATATACTCTCCGTCTCGTCGCTAAAAACAACGCATGTTTGAACTCTAAGTAATAATCCCCATTTGAGAGTTGCAACACGTTATCCTCACGATTTGGTTCCCAGAACAGTATCTGGAGACACGAATCCCAGATCATCACAGTTGCGAATTATAAACGCGGACGCTGATTCCACGAGGCATTTCACACTCCTTTAAAACTCAAACATTTTTCGTAGCGCCAGTCCAATTACAATGCTCTCGTGAACCATGAGTGCTCGCCCAGGCGGTGGCTGTCTGACCTGCTCTCGCATTCCTGGCTTACAGCGAAATACTGTCTATCCAGTCACCCATTAGGGCATGTTCGAAACGACCTCATTAGTGTCGTGTCGCTGCGGGCAAACGACCTTTCCACAGGCTTGGAGAGCATGACATTTGCCCCTTCATTTCGCTACGCAGGATTGGGTGAAAGTGCCTAGCCAGGCAACAGTTTTTTCATAGTAACTCTTCTCTGGTGAAATCGGAATCAAGGGGGGTCGATGAGCGCTAGTGGAGGTCGGGACGTTGACTGTGTAATGCAATGGGCGTGATGAGAAACATGATGTAAACTAGGGTTTAGCACGTTGCATGAGTGCTTTACCCCAGAAATGAAGACTCAACATCCAGCGCACCAGTCCGGCCCGGATGTTTCCAGTTTGTTGCGGCTTTACGTTGAAGGTGCCGGAATAAATTACTGGTCACCGTGCTGCAGACACGTTACTCGGAACAACCTTTCGCAGCTGCTAGAAGCAGCAAAACGGTAGATGTGGTATTTGTTTTTTATACGCACAAAGTACTAACGCAAGAAATATCTAAGAGAAAAGTGAGATTTTGTTTTCTTTAAACAGTCATCTGTGCCTTCTCTTTTTCTTTTTATTCACGTGCATTGCAACTGTGTTTCTTGTGATTTCGATGAATACCAATGTGCATAACAAGAAATTTCTCATTTACACATTAGCATATTATGGTCTTCATAAACGATCTTGTTTCAACTAACGGTCTTCAGGCACCCTCACAGATATCAACGACATTGCCTGCACTGTGTACTTAGGGAAACGAGTTCAGAGATCAGAGTGATAGTGTGGCGGTTTGGTCCAAGTGGTTTGAGAACGACCATTTTGTCAGCGGAGAAAAATAGTGCATAACACACTGAGAAATTTATAGTGCATAACCCTATTAGCTCACTTGTGGAAAAGTGCATGTCCTGTCTCCTGTTTACAATGTAAACAAGCAATTCTACAAGCTTCTGAGCGTGAAGCCGAAGGCTTCTATTTCTGTTGACTACCACCACGACTTTGAATAAGGGGGAAGGGGTGTTGTTTCTACCATACCCACGAGCCTGCCTCCCCGTCCTTTCTGTCAACTAGCGTGCAGAAGCGCAGCACATATGTCGCCTATCTTCCAAACAACGAACATAGGAAGGAAGAAGACCGACCGGACCAAGAGCTCTGCCATCGTCTCTTCCTAAATCTCAACCTTCAGGGTTCTTCTTCAGGGTGGCAACTTTTTTATGTGTGTGTCGGGTATTGTTAAAATATAAGTAGCTCTAAATGTGTATTTTCTATACCGATGATCCGAAACTTTCTTTCTAGCCGAGGGATACCTAATACCGATACAAAAAAGTACGGAAACGTAGTATCAAGGATGTATGTATCCTTGATACTGCCAATGCCTTAAATGTTGGGTGCCTTCTTTACCATATTCTCAAAAGAAGAACACGCCGCAGAACTTGGAAGTTCGCCCACCTCCAAAAATTTCAAATGATGCCCTAATTTGGAAGTAGGCCCACTTTAAAATATAGATTAAGGTCAGTTTTTTGGGATTAGTGAGAATATGGTAGATTAGTAGGGATTACATAGTCGAATTAGTATAATCCTATATAATAAACCTTAGGAAGGTACCCAGACATTGTTCTATGATTTTCAAATTTGCCTGTGCTGATGACCCCATGGTGTTCTCGACCAGTCTGGGAATTTCGTTCCGGAGAAACCCGGTGGTTTTTGCTACACGTGGGCCCAACAATTCTAGAGAAATTCATTCTTTTTAACCGGAAACAGTTTATAAACACATTTTTCTCTTAAAGTTTAAGATTTCACTATAAAAATCAATGTATCCGCAGATCTACCGTCGGCAGGCATGCATTATTAGCTATTCGCGTATTAGCGTTCTCTGGTAACATAGTTCATTTTGTCATCACTTGCTGTAAAATGAGTAACGATAGGTGTCATTGTAAAATTTATACTCTACGAAGTGCTGTGAATGTTTTGTTCTGGTATTTCTTTTGGGTGAAAGAATTTAATAAATCTCTGAATCTGTTTTTAACACACCGCTTATGCAAAGAAAGGAGAGCATGAGGCACAAGGTTACGCGCGCTTTTTCACTGCGGCGAAACCTGTTTTGGTTAAGAATCCAGTTCGAGAGCCCTTCCGACAATATTTGTGTAAAGAAATGTAACTGCTCTCCGCTGAACACTATCCAACTAATTTATATATTGCTGTATGAGTAAACCAGCACAGGTCATTATATTCAATATACGACAAAATAGCAGTAAAACTGTATGTCAGAAAAAATCTGTTGAAGAAGCGAGCGTGCGTGCCTTCAGCTAAGTTTTGTGGAAAACAGAAAGGTATGGCTTGCAGAGACTTTTTTGGCCTACAACGCGCGCGCTTCATGGACGACCACAAGGTGATCACAAGAAAAAACATGGTGCCCACGTAAAAAAGAAAAAAAAGGATTTTTATTTATGCTACCTTATACGACTGCTATTGAATCTGAAAGGCCAACACAAAATTTTTATTCGCGAGGATAGCCGTAGGGTTACAGCAAAATTGTGTGTGTGAGAGAGAGAGAGAGATAAAACATTTATTATTTCATTGAAGTGTTCTAAGAGTCAGGTAGGCGTACTCCTCAGTTCAGGACTCCGGTGGCTTGGGCGGATGCCTGGACCAGTCTGATGATGCGACACTGGTCCTTCAGATCATTGCTGGTCAGGGCTGCCTCCCACTGCTCGTGTGATGTCTGTAATGTTTTTAGATGAGGTGGTTTTTGTTGACAATTCCAGGAAATGTGAAACAGCGTAGGCTTCAGCGTCACCATTCATTCGTCGGATAGGTAGTCCGATCGGAGCTCGTATGGGAAGTATGCTATGCAAAACAGGGATTCTTCCTGGACATTTTAGCACAGAGCTTTTGTATGAACAGCAAGTTGCAAAGATGTAACTGAAATAGTAGCGGAAAGCGCAATAAGATCACGCTAGAACGAATAAATGTAAAACAGAGATTTACCCAGCGTTGACTGTAGAGAAAATATCACCTTCATCCCTGAGGTCTTTTCGGATGCTACAGCGTCTTCTGTCCCTAGCACACAAGCATCCCTGCAGTTGTGTCTTCTGAGCGTTTCTCCCCAATCGGCCAATTTCTTCTCATTTCTATCGTCATCCCCTGTATTTCCCTAAGGAATATACACCACACATAGTTACTACATAGAAAAGGGCATATTTATATTAAGTCCTCACACTTGCACTGAGAACGGCACTTGAGCAACGAAAAATAACACAGAGCTCTGAAACAAAAAGCTTTTTGATGCCTTTTACAGCTGATAAAAAAACACAACAAGATTCTAAATATAATCGTAGAAGAACCACGTATTGCTCTAGGTGACAGCATTATTCTTTGAAGAACTAAACCTAGGTTATTCCGCAGTATTAGTCCCACTGGTTTAAACAGCACAAGCAGCTCTTAGCCTGCTAGCATTATAGGACGATTCGATATTGTCTCCAAAGTTTACCTAGACTCTTCATGCTCTGATGAACACTTTCAATGAAGCATTACATAACATCGCTATATACGGATGGTGAATATGTATGCAATTTTGCAGAGCGAAGTTTAAACGCGCGTTGTTTCATTTGAGGTTCCAAAATATGTAAGCACGAAATTCTTGAGCTGGGTATGTGATGTTCCAAGTGTCAGTCCTTTAGCCATTATGCCGGTTACACTATAATGATAACGCTCATAATCATAAGCCTTGTTGCGCCCACCGCGGAAAAACCAGCTCTTCGATATCTCTCCAATTACTTCGTGTGTCAGCTGCGTTCACCTTATCACCACAAACTTCCTAATCGCCACCGCCAACATTACGTTCTGCCGCTCAATGCTACACTTGCACTCTTTTGGAAACCACACCGTCCTTAAAGGGACCATTCACTTTTAAGGACCGTCATCTTTTTAGTCCCATTAGATGCTCTGGCCATATCCATTTCTACTTCGTTATTTCGACTACACTAAAGTTGAACGCAACTCAAGAATAAATCGGCAAAGGCTCGTTTCGATGACGTGTAATGACGACACGGTTAATTTACTTAATCTGTTGTGAATCAAGGGGATTTACCGCTTTGTCATAATAATCAGTCGACGCCATTGGCTGGAGGTCCCCGTTACTAGGATATTTGGCGAATGGATATAGAGTTGTAGAGACTATAAATGCCTGCTGGCATTGGTTGTCGTAGAAACAAACTACGAATCTTATACGCGCTAGACTTTTTTCTCGCTCTTCATATTTGTTTCTTTAAGACGAGCTGTGGTCTCTGGCACAAGTTTTTCAAACGTTTGTCTTAACTGAAATTTTCGCTGCCTCGGTTTAAGTTTGTGCCTTAGCTAATGTTTGCTTCCACTGCTGAAGTATTCACATATAATAATTGGCTATTACTTGCCCTTACGCACAGTCGCGTGCTATAGGCGGTTTTCCGGCTGCTGATAACTGCGACTGCTTTTAGTCGAAAGTAACTTCCACAAAAACAACTTTATTTACGCTGGGCTTGAACTCGATTTCTCTCATTCAGCAGCGTGTACAGCGAATGCGTAGGGACAAACCTGGAGGGGAGGAGAACCGACAGTCTGGAAATACTATGCAAGGGTAACTGATGCGTCTTCAGAATAATCGGAAGTGAAATATATTACGAAGAAAAAAATTTCAGTCTGATTCCTTAAGAGCGAAAACGAACCGCCTGTCCTCCTCGCCTGTCTCAAAACACTCCTGGGTATTTAGGAATGAAGCCGCTGCTTGTCAACGCTCATTCGTCACCAGGCTGTCTCCTCCGACAAGCGACAAATGTGGGTGCGGCTATCTCGTGCGGTTCTTCAGGATACATTCCTGGTGACCTGAAGAACCCCATCTTTCCATGCCCGGCTATAGGCTGCACTCACGCTCAACTACTTAGCCATCCAGGAGCACGAATATGCTATTGTCCTTTACGTCCTGCGTCGCCTGTCCTTGACCTCTGATTATTTCTGGGCGGTTGTGCGCCTTATCACTTCGGTGCCGTGTACCACCCGCTGCTAGAGGTCTGCTTGGAAGTCGGGGCGCCACTCCCGTCTCACACAACGACAGCGCAAGCTTCTGGTCCTTTCGCAACGACATCTCAGTGCCTGAGCTCCATAGCAACAGGCCAGCAGCCACATGACGGTTGTGCCTAGTGCACCTTAAATTTCCACGTCTGCGAACGTGGTTCAGGTCTGGCCTAGCACGCTGCTGCCCAGGTCTGTCAGAAAGCCTCAAGCCATTGACGTCCCTACGCCGACGATCCTCGATTTTCTTGATAATTCCAGCTTACCGACCGCACACACACAGGAAGCGCTTGCTCTTTTGCAAGTTCCACTGCGCCTAAAGCCTTTCTTTGCAGCATGTGCACCCATTTTGGGCTATGCGCACGTGACATCCGTTTGTCGGGCACGATCCCTTCTACGGCCTTACAGGAACTCCCGGGCTGCTAATAAACGCCTGCTATTTTGTTATTACAGAAGCTGCTGAATTCGTTCCAGCACTGAACAGGCAATTCCTAATAGCGAGTGTCATTCGATCCGTAGCTATCGCCGTTACCTAGGCTCAACAACAGTCACTTCTATCTGCACTACTCTAGGTTGATTCTTCGTGCACCAAGTAAAAGTGCCGCCAAATAGGCTTTCCTTCCATCGAACGTGTTTCGCGCTGCGCTATTCAAGCATCTGCTTCATGTTGAGGACCCCAGACGTCCAGATCCTCGCCGTCTGAAGCCTTTCCTGGGTCATCACCATGCCGACCGAACGTTTAGAACCGTCGTTTCCCTCGACAGCGCTGCGTGAGAGCAATCTGTGTGCCGAACGTTAATCAAAAGCCCACTTCGCTGCCTTCACATCCACTCTTCTGTTATTGCAGTAGCGCTTACTACCTTGGTCTCCCCGACGAACTTAAGCTACCACCTGGTCCCCTGCCATAAAGCCAGCTACCACCTGGTCCGCTGCCATAAAGCCAGCCTCGCTCGCTCTCCGCAGACTACTCTTTCAACCTAACGCCTCCTTCTGCAGACCTGGCCTGTCTAGACACCGCTTGTTATTTTCTTGCTCGGGCTCACTGTGACTGCGCTTGTGTGTTGAACGGCACGCCATTGCCAGACAATGACAGCTATGTGTGTGGGAGGCGGGACCAGCTTTAGCGACCAGCATGGTGTTCACGGCACGCGTATCGAAGACTTAGTGCCACTGCTCCCCGGGCGTCCCAGAATGATCTCGAGGATTCAGTAGCGCAGCCTCAGCTTGTCAACGCTCCTCCTTCACCGGTACTCTTTTTTCCGACAAGAAAATGTGGTTGTGGTAGCCTCGTCTTGGCTTGTCACAAGGGGAACACCGCATTGCAGTGTTTCCACAGCCAAAAACAGCGTGCAAAGACCGCAACGTGTCCTCATAGATATAGCGCTTTCATCGATCTTTCCCAGGGGTTCGAGTCGGGGAAACAAGAAAAAAACCTAACGGACTCGGCAGTAATCTTTCCCCGTGATCTCCGTTTTCGATGTGGCCTTGTCTTCGTATTGCCAGGATGCGGCGCGAAGGCTTGTACCGCTAAAGCACTGGTCGAAGATCAGAAGAATAGCAAATGCCCACTTTGCTCTGGGCTAGGAACAGGTTTATTTCTTTACTTTGATGTCTACATATACGTAAGCTAAAATTCAGCGAGCTAGTTAATGGCGTTTGCAATGAGTGAAAAAGTGAAAAGGTGAATCTTTTTCTGTTTCTGGTAAAACTGATTGCTCAATCAGCCGTCTCTGCCTTTGACCTGCGCCGCAATCTCATTTTTCTTTCTTATATGCTTATTCTGTTAAGAAATTGGTGTCGATTGATTTTAGATGGAAAACGTGCGTTTACACTAGTGCATAGAAAGTAGTGGTAGGGGCTTAATCTAGTCCAGCCGAGTTAGCGTGTGAAAGCATGTGCTCATTCTCAAATTGCATTGGCGCTTAACCTCTGTCTTAGGGGTATGATCACCCCTTAAAATGGCGGCGAGTCCTCATGCCAATAATAGCACAGTGGCGCAGAGGTTAAGCAACGCGCCACTTCTTGCTAGGTGGCTGTTTCTATGACAGCCACCGCTAGGGCGTTTGCGACCCTCACTTCTCTTCCAGAGCAACCTCTCGCGACCAATCATTATTAGCTGAGACTTTCTGTTTGCGTCCCATTGGCTACAGATGGCGCGACGCTACTCCCAACTTACCCGTGCTAACTGGAGTAACTGGGGCAGTCTCGGGTTATTTAGGAGCACGGGAGAAAACAAGACAGGACAAGAGTTTTGCTCGTGGTTTGTAAGTCTGGAGTAGTGCTTTCGCAAGAAAAATGAGGAAGCTATGGGACCATCTTTGCGGCAGTCTAAGTTGACGCAGATGTGCTGGTTAGAGATTTTGTGCAATAAGGCTTAGTCTCTCAGGAAATGCAGTCACCAGTAATAGCGAAGCACCATAAATATGGTTATAATATTTTAGTTGCTAAATAAACGGCGAGAATATGTAGCTCAACTCATTGAGAAAAATCTGAATAAGTCCAAATGGAAGGTCGCTCTAACACTAAGTCTATTCCAGCCTCTTAGAGAAGTGAAATATGTTGCGATTTGCGCGAAAAATTTGGTGGTGGGACATCGCGTGTACCAATATTCTCACGAAAGGTGCTTCGTTCAATATTTCACAAGAAATTACACATTAGGAGTTAGTAAAAATAAAAACTCGGTGCTTCTTCCTATGTTCGTGGCTCAAGCCTAATTTTCACTCGTGACATGGAGATAGGGTGCAAGTCGCTACATAGTGGATTGGTAGAACTATTACCACTTCCAGACGTCCTCGCGATGTCCTTTGCGGCATTCCTTTTACAGCTGTAGGCATTGCCCCCGTGCTATGCAGCTTTTAAGCGGTCTCTATTTCTAGAATGTTCAGTTCGCTTCAAGTTGGCATGCAAGCGCGAAGAGATGGTTTTGAATTGAAACAATTTTGTTTTATTTTAAAACAGTTTACCTTTCAGAAACGCTATTGAATCTAAAAATTTGGGCGGACATTTGGCTCTACACCGTAGGCATGGTGGCTCAGGCGGACGTTTCTTTAGTCGTATTACATTACCTAAAGCACTATGCACTCTCCATTCTGGCACTGCGCACGCCCATTACAAGGATGCAAGGACTCATAATCATAGACTTTAGAAATATAAACTTACATAAATTCCACCAAGCATGAAATTCTCAACGTTAAGTGGTATCGTAAGTACGGTGTGCAAAATGCGGAGCTCCTGGGTTCGAATTGCACCGGCGGTATTTGGTGTCTTTTATTCAACTTTCAACTGAATTATCGCTAAGGCGAAATATGATTCTACCATAAGTGTGAAACAGGCGAAGATAAAAAAAGATTCTGTTGTGCTTTCTTCAGTATTTATTGTTGTAGTTCGTTCGAATTTTGTCACTTTTCAGACGTGCCCCCCCCCCCCCCCCTCCTCTATTTATGCTATGTCCGTTATATTCCTTAAAGAGTGCGAGATTATTTTAAATGCGATAAGCTGGAAAGTTATCATTAAGTAAACTCTCTGAACTGCTCGAGGAGACTTTATATTGTTGGCGGATTTCAACCACCATCATCCTTCGTTCTCATTCGCTTAGTCTCTCTCTTATTCGCTGAGATCTTGGGATGGACTTCAACTAAGGCCGGCCAGTGTGCAGTACGCATTAGCCGCTGTATTTACCATGAGTTAAAATGTTTTCACGAATAAATCTCTAAAATAGAAATTCAATAATTAGGCCCAGATTACAAGTTTCAATTCGCTTATTGCATCTCATTGTAAACTGTAGGAATGAATTTTAATGTGACGTCAAGGTTTTTTAATTAAAGATTTGCAATGTTCTCGCTATGCACAGTAAATCGCGGAACTCTGTTGTAACTGGGCTATCGGAAGCCGATATGAGTACCGACGTGTCGTCATTTGGCATGAACGGTTCACTGAATCTCATTCGCGTGCTCATATTCCTGAAGCACGTGTGCGTGGTATCGATGTGCTCCGACTCGGAGCGGCCAAGCTGTCCTCGCGGTATCTTCCCTCGTATTCGCTGCTTCGCTTAACCCTCTCTTGCGCAGTGTAGATCTAGTTCCATTCTCCGTATAGGTATTCCTCGCTACGTAATCCGCTCGCTGCCGGCGACTGCCTCCGCCATGAGCTGGGCAGCCCTATCCGCAAGCATGGAAGCCTTGTGCGAAACAATATCCACTTTGTCATTCGCTATCGCCCATGGTTCGCCTTCCTTTAACAAGCACCCGCAATAAGTCACTTGTGTTACACCACCTAACTTCTGTACCAGCAAATAAACTGACGAGAAAAGAGAAGGGAACACAGGACTCCCTGAATGGATGTTTCTATTGTTGTAATTTTCCAGAAAAAATAAACAACTGAATCACAGTACTTATTTTCAACTTGCGTTGAATGAGTATATATGACAAAATAACTATGGCATTATATATTACTATGTTGATTTCTGCTTTTAATACCTAATAACGTATACGAGTCGAACAATCAAGAGATAGCATTACTCCTTTCTGCTTTTTTTGACCACAGCCCACAAATCTGAGTGTAGTTTTTTCTGAGCTTAATAATAGAGCCGGCCTACATTGACACAACTTGTTCAGAACAAAGGGGCAGGCAAAACATTTTGGTAGTCAAAGAACAGATGACGCTGCTTTCAGCAAATATCTTTGGAAGTGTAGTTAACCAATGTATTATTCTATTTCATAAATAGTGCAGTGTTGTCGGCGACGTAGTTTCAGACACCGAATGAAAATTCGAAAGAGTTCATTCCTCCAAAGTAGAACGTTTCTGCAGAACTAATTTCTGGTGAACAAGTTAACTCTTTGGAGTTTTAAAGACTCCTTAAGTTGTGTCTATGCGGTGGGATTTTCTTTTGTACAGGCAATGACTCTGCTACTCAAACATCTTTTTTGCGTGTGTGCGACAATTTCTCGTCTAGGTAACCAATAAGTGAGCTGTTACCCGCGTTTACCCTGTTACCCAAAAATTACCCACCTCCATTGCACGGCGTTTCATCTGACCTAGCAAATGCCGCAGTTTATGGTACTGTGCGTAATAGCACCCTCAGCATAACGTGACGTCAGTGTCCTCAAATGGCATCCATGAAAGACAAATATCAGTGGACGAAATCCCCAGCAAAGCCATTCCCGCCGTTCAACTCAAGCCCAGCAAGCGAAGAACCGGTTGTTCCTGGTAGGGACGGCTCAGTCACACGATATCACAGTCAAGAGTTTTAACCGTAGGTGCGGCGTATTGGTTAATATGTAGGAATACTGCCGTGTTGTCACATACACCATACGGCGACTACTTCTAATGCCGCAACCAATAAAGGTGCGATTGTCCTCAACTGGCAAGTAGATCTGCTTTGCAGCTCACGATAAAGA